>NC_028637.1:66980473-66999542 GCF_001406875.1 Solanum pennellii | reverse complement strand
GTTATTGAATTGTCTTTTATTAATGAGTTTAAGTCTTCCGCATTGCTTTATGTTGATATTAAATTGAAATGTTAAGGTTTAGATTGGTTGGTTCGCTCACATAGGAGGGTAAATGTGGGTGCCAGTCGCGGCTCGGTTTTGGGTCGTGACATAAGCCTACTAGTGCAATTTACAAGTCTAGTCCCATACCCCCACTTCTACTTAGTAAACCTATTAGAATATTGTAGACTAGTTCATATTTCATTCATTACTTCATTATTTAGGAAATATAAACCATAACCGACAAAGATCATGAGAGATTGGATGGATTCCGGTGTCATAGAGCCCCACACTGAAAAAGGGTGTTCCACTTGCCAAGGTAGAACTTACATACTAGCTACTATGTGGATCCACTAGCTAAGTCCTATGGGGTCACGTAGTTATGGATAAGGATATTGCTTCTAGGGACTCTACCAATTGCATTAACGGAAGTGTTCCATCTCATTAGTATCTCTAGGATGACCATTAACGGAAGGGTCTTTTCCTCATTGTCCATATCCTCTCGGTGCTTAGTATACTTTCCCAACTTACTTCCATTAGTATTTTTAATTGTATCTACACGTTTGAAGAATTATTCCCTCTTCATTCAATATAATTCAACATAAAGCTCGTAGATTCATTAGGTGAGAATACACTTTCATCCTAGAATCAACATACATATGTGAGTAGCACTTTCACAATATCATAATGTTTTCATGAGGACTATACTTTCAATTAACACAAGATATTAGCCTCATTATACATAATTCATTCAACATAATAGGTAAGGTTAAAGAGAGTGGATACCACCCAATAATACCTTACATGCACCCTTTCATAAGCCATGTACCTTGCAAGCACACTCAAAGTTCATATACAACATTCTCTAACATAGATACAAACCCTATAATTTACCCCCTTTTCAATATCAAGAATAAAGTATCACAATTACACCCATAGACATCAAAATAGGCACAAAAACAAGATTCTATAACTAAATAATCATCAATCACAATTCACAATGTTCATATCTACTCAATTCATTTAACAACATTCATGAAATGAGGTCATAGGGTGCACATGGATTCTTGGGAGATTTTCACAATAGAAATCATCAATTAATCCCAATATATTCACAATATAGGTCACATAACATAACAAAAATGATTTTCGAGTGAACCCATAGATAGATCACAAGCACTAGTTTTGGGTCACAATATAAATTCCAAAATAGAAGTTTTGAAGGGCTTCATTGAGAAACCAATCCATGAATCAATATCCACATACCTTATTTGATGGTATTCCACGAGTTTGATATACAAAAAAGGTGAGTCTTGAGTGCCCTTGCTTGAGTTCTTGCTTTTTCTTCAATGGTGGGTTAGAGAGAGAATTTGTGAGAGAGGGAAAATGGTTTTGATTTTATGATTAGAGTTATATGGTGGAAGACTTGTTTTATTGTTTTGATACTCTTTAATATACCTAACTAACTAATTCTAGTTGTAATTAAGTGTTAATTAAATAATTAACTAATTACCTAACTAACCCCATGTGTGTAGACATTGAAGACAATGCCCATTGATGAGTTCCCATTTACGGGGCTTCAATGCATTGACGAACCATACTGGTCAGTCGTCAATTAGGACTGAGACTAGTTTTTGGGGGCCAATTTGGAGGAGAACAATTATGGACTCATGACTCCCATTGAACCCAAGCGATTCTGACAACTTTTTGGACTCTTTCTTGGGTCCTCACATGGGTCCTTGGGAGGGTCCTAGGGTTGTCGTGCCTTGACGTTTTAGTATTAGAACCTTAGTTTGCATTTATTAAGATTAGTTTAGGACCTTAACCTAACATTTAGACCACCTTAGCACATTAGGCTACGACTTAGGCTTTAGCAGTCATTAGACATATGGGGTGTTACATTATCCCCCCTGGGAACATTCGTCCCAAAATGTCGACCAATGCACCAAACTAAGTTTAAAGCTTCATACCAACAGCCCACACAACTTATGAAATTAAAAATGTGCACAACTAAATTTTGTACTATTCACCACTTAAACATTGTTATGGGATAAAATTCCCATCAAACCACAACATGGCCATATAACTTAAGTAGGTCGGAACTACTTCTACCAACTCAATATGCAAGCACTCACTAACTCACATAAGTATGGGAGGAACTAACTTCTCCAACATCATTTATGCTCTTCACAACAATTTAGAGAAACAATGTGATCTCTTCACACTTCTACAACATACTCACCTCATGAATCAAAATGCAACCTTCATAGTACAAGCAATTTCAACATTACAAACATAAGTATTATGAAAAATCAACATATATTATAAAACATGAATTTCGCTAGAACATGCAACATATATGGAAAATCATGAAAATCTACACATAACACACATGACTCCCAAATCACTAAATTAAGGAGGAAGTTATTACCTCAACTTGGAATAGGAGTAGAAGGAAAAATATGAGGATAATGGGACATCATATCGGCCTCGGCCTCCCAAGTAGCGCTTTCCACAGGATGGTTCCTTCGTAGAACCTTAACGGAAGCTACTTCCTTATTTTTCAATCTCTTCACTTGCGGTCTAAATCTCGACCGGGACCTCTTCATACGAAAGGTTATTAGCATCAATCCCAAAACCTACTGGAGGAAGGATAGATACTACATCGACTATGAACTTTTTGAACATTGACACATGGAACATCGGGTGTACCGGAGCCAATTCAATAGGTAATTTGAATTCATAGGCAACATTTCCATGGTGTTGCAAAATTTCATAGGTCCCCACATACCGGGGACTAAGTAATCCTTTCTTCCCAAACCTCATCACCCCTTTCATGGGTGATGTCTTTAAATAGACCATGTCATTTACCATAAATTCAAGGTCCCTCATTCAATTGTCGGCATAGGATTTTTGCCGACTTTGGGCCGTCTTTAATCTATCCCTTATGAGTTGCACTTTCTACACGACCTCATAAACCACTTAGGGACCTATTAGAGCAAACTCACCTACCTCAAACCACCCAACCAGAGATCTACATATTTTCCCATAAATACCTCAAAATGGGCCATGTCAATACTTGAGTGATAGCTATTATTGTAGTCAAATTCAATCAATTGTAGATGGTCATTCTAGTTATCCTTGAAGTCAGTGACACATTCCCTCAACACATCTTCTAGGGTTTGGATGGTTCGTTCCACCAAACCATCTGTTTGTGGGTGAAATGCTGTACTAAGCTTCATTGGTACAAAGTCCACTTTGTAATGCCCTCCAAAAGTGAGAAGTCAATTGAGTACCCCTTATACGAGAAGATAGACAAGGGAACCCCATGCAATCTCACAATATCCTTAAGGTAAAATTTAGCATATTCTTCTGCCGAATATGTAGACTTGACAGGAATAAAGTGTGCCGACTTGGTCATCCTATCAACAATGACCTAAATCGAATCATTCTACCTTCGAGTACGAGGCAAGCCCACAATAAAGTTCATATTGACATCTTCCCACTTCCAAGTAGGAATTTTTATGCATTGAGTCAAGCCTTATGACCCTCAATATTCGGCCTTAACTTGTGTACAATTTGGACATTTAGCCATAAATTTTGCTATGTCCCTTTTCAAATCATTCCACTAATAGACCTCCCACAAGTCGCGATACATCTTGGTGTCACTCGATGAATGAAATATCGCGAAGCATGGATTCTTCCAAAATATTCCTTTTTAAGTTGTCCATATCAGGTATACACAACTTGCCTTGATACCTAAGTATCTCATATCCCCCTTGGGAGAAAGCTTCAATGGATTTCCCATATAGGGAGTCTTTCAGCTTTATCAATATAGGATCACAGTGTTGCTTGGATTTAACATAAACCACTAAAGAAGACTTGGAGTTAGGTTGGACCATAACACCTCCCTTAAGAGAATCTACCAGGTGGACTCGCAACCAGGCCAACCTATGTGCGTCACGGGCTAACTCATTTTTCTCATGTTTTACATGAGCAACACTACCCATGGACATACGACTCAAAGTGTTATGACCCTAAAATGAAATAAGGATAACTAGAGCCTCTCATGTGTTTTAAGAGTCAATAGCTCATGTGTAATATGTGTCAAAGCTTGTAGAAGTTAGTTTGAAGAGGCTTGAGGTCAAACATTAATGTATGACCAAGACGTTCGTAAGTTAGCCTTTGTGTGTGCTAGTGCGCCTTAGTATGTTTCATGGGATTTTAAGTGTTGATTAGAGTCTAAAATGATATGGGAGTAGCTTAACATGTATATGGTCGTGTTTAGGGTCGAAGCTACAAGGTAACAATTCCAAAGGAACACCCTAAGGTTCCTTGAGGAGGACCCAAGAACAAGCAAAAACACTGCCTAGGCAGTGTTAATTGACGCCCACAATCGACACCCCTTTGTTTGATCGACGCCCGGTCGATTGGGGGCGTAGCTCCACACTTAGTGGTGGGAGCTTATCCCCCAAGAATTGAGCCTCTGATCTAAACAACAGCCTGCAGGACGGCCCTTTGTCCAAACAACGCCCCTTAGATGCTATCCGTTGATTGACACATGCAACTTTCTGTAGATGTCTCGGCCTAGGATAGGGCATTTTGGGAAATTCACCTAGGGTTCTAATTAAGTCATGGACGGTTATTTTAGTTTTTTTTAGGTATTTTAAGTATTATTATGCAATAAAATAGCCATTTAGACCCTAGACTCCAAAACAAAAACCTTTCCCTCTCAAAACTCTCATCACCATTGAAGAAGAAGAGAAAAAGGAGGCAACTTCTAGGAAGAATTTCACCAAGGTTTCAATATTAGATTAAGGCTTTGATTAAAGGTATGTGAAGCTTATTCATTTATGAATTCTTCCATCCATGAAGTCCCCCTAGTTTCCCTCAATTGTGAATCCAAAATAACCCAATCTAGTTAGGGCTGTGATTGCATTGTGGGTAAGGCTTGTTTGTGATTCTAATCTAGTGGGTAGCTGATACACTCAAACTTACTTCTTAAATAAGAAGTAAAGCAGTCGTGTCAAGTAAATAACGCAACTAGTGAGGTTGGGATCGTTCCCACGAGGAAAATAGTTTAGACTTAACTTCAATCTATTATTACTATTGTTCAGTCAATTACTTCCTTGGAAAGCAAAAATGATAAAAGGGGGTTTTCTATTTCTAAATAAATGAAAATAACTAGTGAAATTGAAGGAGACAACTAACAACTTCAAATGTTGGAGTTTAATCAATTAATAAAAGTAACTAGGGTTTACGTGTTCCCCACAGGTTCATAACTTGATAATTCTAATTATAACAACTCTTTCCAAGTATCTTGCATGCAAAGTGATAAGTTATGTATTTCTAAATCCTTGGTCCGGCATCTAGAAAATTTCACTCCGCACCTTGGTCCGGCTACGTGTGTTGCTATACTAACCCTTATCTTTACCTCAAATTAAGCATCGTATTCGATATTTGACTAAGTTATTACCTCGTACCAATCAATACTAGCCTATTAGATAGTATACACTAAATCTATGTTGATAATTCTTTTCCTATTATCTACCTCCTTGGTCCGGCAAGTAGCATTAAGGCGAGTTCTAACGTTGGCCATCCGTTAAAAAGACTTCTAAGCGAAAGAATTATTAATACATGCAAGACACTATTCTAGAATTGTTATTTTAGTTAGGTTTTACCTCATTATTTGCCTATGGTTCCCACAACCCTAGTTATGGAGTTTAGTTACCCGTAGTCATAATCACAATATTCAAACATATGATATAAGAATTCATGCACTTACTTCAATGAGAAAGAGTAAAATCCAAAAGTTCGCCTGATTAATCAACAAAAATCACCTACAATCAATTACAAAAGTCTCAAAATATTCAAGAATCTCAAAATAATCAAGAATCTCACAAAGAGTATAAAAAATAATCAAGAGTCTAACCTCAACGAGGTTTTTCAAACTATTTAAAAAAAAATAAAAACCTAACTAAATAAGGACTCTATTTGCTGGAAATCTGTCAAAACGTGGCTGGATCGACGGACCTCGCGACGGATCGTCGTGGTCACGACAGACCGTCATGAACTCCGTCGTCCCATACTTGTGCAATTTCTTCTGCTTCTCTCTTCATTACCCTCGACGGCAGGTATGACGGATCGTCACAGGCACAACGGTCCGTCGAGGGTCTCCGCTCCAAAACACTTGAACTCTTGGAATTTGGGTACTGGGACTACTTCTCTGATCTTCATGACGAACCAGCAGGATGGACCTTCATGGCTACGACGGTCCGTCACGCAATCCGTAACCCCACACTTGGTCAGACTTGCCCATCTTCCTTCAGCAGCTGCACTACGATGCCACCTACGGACCGTCACGGGCACGATGAACCATCACAAGCTCCGCAGGTAGTACTTTTCTGTATTTCTCGCTCAAAAACCTCCGCATTCATCTTTTAGACAGATTTCCTGCAAATAAAGAGAAACTTACATAAAAATTAGTACAAATAGTCTTTTGGACCCACTAAACTTAAGGAAAAAGCATTAAAAATACCGTGAAACCACAGTATATCAGTAGCATTAAAATATATTCATATTATGATTTTATGATACTTTTCATGAGATTTCCTTGATGAATTTAGTATTTTATGATGAAGGTGATCATGGTGATTTAGTCCATTAAGAATAAGATTTAGGGTTCTAGATGATCTTCTTAATTCAATTGTCTTGAATACTAATTGATCATAGTAGGATCATGGAGATAGGAATTGAATTAGAACTTATTGATTAATATTGATGTTGACTTCATATGTTTGTATTTAACCTTAAAGATGAATTATGGCTAGATTCACCTAGTAATGAAAAATGTGAGAAGAAGCCTTCTACTTGATAGTCCTATAATCTATATATGAAAGAAGATAGAATGAAGTAAAGAATTATGAATCTTAGGTTGTTGTGTTGGATGTAGATTTAGAAATTTAATGAATGAAAGTGGTAAAATCACTTGAGCATGGAGAGATGGTATATGACATCCCTCCATGAGATAAAAGTGTTGAGCAAGGCTTGACAAGGAAATCTTGGAGTATATGCTTGACTCCAAGTGGATATGTCAATGAGAAGTATTGTCACACAAGGTCCCGGACTCCAAGTATAAAGGAGAGCCACACCTAGTTATTGTGATGACTATCCAGTTTTAAGGGGGAACTCTTATGTAGTAGAGTGTGGGTTTCCCCAAAGTTAGGTCTCATGAGGCGGGAGTCCTTCACATTGTGGAGTAAAGATTTCCTAGTAGAGATATCCTTATCCTATGAACTAATAAGTGCTTGAGAAGCATATCATAGTGTTCAAAGCATAATAAACTAAGACTTACTTAATGAAGTAGCTCGCAGTGTTCAAAAATGTGTGTATGAACTTAGACATACCCAAGAGGGTATCTCGTAGTGTTCATGATTGTAAAAGTAACATAGACATACTTAAAGAAGTATCTCATAGGGTTCAAACTAATAATGAACTAAGGCATGCTTGAGATAAAGTACTTCATCGTGTTTAAAAGATAAAGAGAGGAACTAGGTTCCAAAGTAAGAAGAAATAGAAAGAGGACCTAAAAGTAATACTTTGCATGAAAAGTATTATAGGGTGCTATGACTGCATTGCACAAAGAATAACCTAGGGTCACAAAAGAAGAGACATGTGATAGAATTGGACTAGAGTTGCCTTTCCAAGTTATAGATGACTAGACATGAGAGATTCTTAGAAAAGAGAGTTAAGTTAATGATGAGACTAAGGAGGGTGAAAATGTTAAGCATGAGTTCAAGACATGCTTAGTGTGTGAGGTAGAATAGGATGCCTCATACGCATTGCACAAGTGTGGTTTGAGGTGATCAAAAAGGGTATAGTACTTTATGTATGAAGAACTTAGGTCTTAGTTATGAAAGTGGACTATGATCAAGAATTAACAAAGAGGTACTTAGCTAGGTAGTAGAATAGGATGCTACCATGTCCTTGCAGAAGAATATTTGGAGGTAGCTTGTGAGGTAGTTCACTTGAGTAAGGATGACAAAGGGTAGAAGTATGAACTTAAGTATTCTTTATGATGATTTACTATGCTTATGATATTCATGTTATGTTTATGATATTATCTCTTATGATTATGTCAGTTAACCCTTGACATATCTTATGTTTTGTATGTTACCTGTCATACTTGGTACATTTTTTACTAACGCATATTTTGCCTACATTCTAATCCAATGTAGGGTGTTGAGGAGATTAAGTTGCTTTGAAGGGTAGAGTTTCCAAGGCTTTCAAAAAGTGAAGATTGGTGACTCCTCATAGGATTCGAGTTAAATATCCTTATATTCTATTTGTTTCTTTTACTATTTAGACTTGTTTTATGGTCTGTGTCCCAAGACATTGTTATTCATATATTACATAGATGGTTTTCAACATATGTTAGAAAGCCTTCCGTTGCTATGAAATATTTTTCATATTAAGATGAATGAAAATTTTAATTTCCGCACTACTTCTCATATATATGCAATGAATGATGTCTAAGGGCTTGTATAAGACATCCGATAGGTCAAGTACGCCACATCACAAATGGGGGGTGATCTCCGGTCGTGATACAAAGCATCCACAACAACATTGGCTTTGCCGGGATGGTAGAGGACACTCATATCATAGGCATTCAAAAGATCTAACCATCTCGGTGCCGGAGGTTTATATATTTTTGGGTGAACAATATTGAAGACTTTTGTGATCAATGAACACGTCTACATGCACTCCATATAGATAGTGTCTCTATATTCTCTAAGCAAATACCACGACCGCTAGTTCAAGATCATGAGTCGGGTAGTTCTTCTCATGTACCTTGAGTTGCCTTGAGGCATAAGCTATAATCTAACTATGTTGCATGAGGACACAACCCAAACCAACTCGAAAAGCGTCAAAATATATCACAAACCCTTCGGTGCCCTCTGGAAAGGTCAATATCGAAGCGGAGGTAAGCTTGTCTTTCAACAATGGAAAATTCTTCTCACATGCCTCTGACCATTCAAACTTAGCCTTTTTTTTTATAGTCAAGGCCGTTAATGGAGATGTGATGGATGAAAGTCACTCAACAAACCTCCTATAGTACCCGTCCAAAACCAAAAAGTTTTAGATGTCGGTAGGACTCAAAGGTCTAGTCCAACTTTTGACCACTTCCGTTTTTCTCGGATCGACCTTTACCCATTCACTAGAGACAACGTGACCAAGAAAAGCAACCAATCTCAAATAAAATTCGCACTTACTATATTTGTCATAGAGTTGGTTATCCTTGAGGACTTGAAAAACTATCCTCAAATGATGCATATGATCACTCTCACTCTTAGAGTATATCAAGATGTCATCAATAAAGACAAGCACAAACACATCAAGATAACTTCTAAAAACTCAATTTATAAGGTCCATGAAAGCCGCCGGGGCATTTGTTAAACCAAAAGACATGACTAGGAATTCAAAATGACCATATCTTGTTCGAAATACCATTTTAGGAATATCAACACCTTTCACTCTAAATTGGTGATAACCCGACCTTAAGTGAATTTTGGAAAAGTAACTCGCCTCTTGGAGTTGGTCAAACAAATCATCAATCCTAGAGAGTGGAAACTTATTCTTAATTGTGACCTTATTCAATTGCCGATAGTCAATACACATACGAAGAGACTCATCTTTCTTTTTCACAAATAACACCGGGTCACCCCATGGAGATATGCTTGGTTGAATAAAACCCTTATCTAGAAAATACTTAAACCGAGCCTTTAATTCCTTCAACTCGGCCGGATGGGTTTTGTATCCGGCAATAAATAATGCCGAAATCTATTTTCCATTCTGGAGGAATCCCAGACAAGTCATCAAGAAAGACTTCTGGAAAGTCCCTTACTACGGGGAGTGACTCTAATAGAAGAGTCTCGGACTCAAGATCCTTGACTCTAACAATATGATATAGATATCCCTTAGAAATCAACTTATAAGCTTTAAGACATGAAATGATTCACCTTTTTGGAGCTAAGTATCCCCGAATATTCTAAAATGGGTTAATTAGGAAATTGAAAATTTACCACCCGAGTTTTACAATCGATGGAAGCAAAAGAACCATGTAACCAATACATCCCCAAAATGACATCAAAGTCCACTATATCAAGTTCTACCAAATCAACCAATGTGACTGTATTGGGCAATGAAATGGGACAACCCCTATAACTCTATTAGTAAATATGGAATCACCCAACGGGTAGAAACCGAAAAAAGATTCATCTAAGACATCGAGAAGCATATCAAATTTCGTAGCTTTCCTTGATAGGTTCTTCCCCGTATTGATGAATTCTTGCATTTTCCTCTCCCTTAATTCCAAGGGGAAGAACCTATCAAGGAAAGTCATTTTGAATGTCGCCAAAGTAACCAGACCTTCTCCAATAGTTCTCTTCCCTTATAATTGATCATACCAAACTTGAGCCACATCTATAAGTTGATAGGAGACTAATTACGTCTTTTCTTGAGAAGACGCACCCATAACATCTAGCACCTTGAATACTTCATCAATGAAACCTTGCAGGACCTCCTCCACCTAGGAACCAAAGAAAGTAGGAAGATTTATCCTTGTGAAATCCCTTATACATGAAGCGGCTGTTCTAGCATTAGTTCACATTTACGCTAGCATCCTAGCAACTTGAGTAGCGAACACTTGAGTCATACTATGGATGGCAACCCTTATTTCAACATTGGACATATCACCCTCTTCAATAGGGACTTCAGAGTTTTGAGGAGCTTAAGGGGGACCGCCTCATTCACATTCTCCTCCCCGATCCTTCTAGCATTAGTCCTTCTTGTATTTATGGACTATAAGCACAAGAAAAGGATTAGAATGAAATGATTAGATATAGTTATCACTCCAGGCACATCATAGAATAATGAAGAAAGGAAGGTTCCTAATCATCACATAGCCTCGTATTCATAGAGGTGACACGCTTCACATTTATGAATAGAACTCTACTAGACGTGGTATGCGTGACATCAACCCTAATATTATCCTAAAAACCTTATGCCCTGATACCAAGTTTGTAACGACCGGAGAGCACCCTATAGTCGTTACCAACATATTCGACCTTGATGAGGTCTTATACAAGCCCTTAGCATAATCGTCACTACATATGAACTTGAAATAATGCAGAATTTAAAACCTTTTACAATAGATGTTCGAACTTCATTTTCATAAATCAAAATAGTAGTAATCTAATACCATCATCAAACATACACCATCAACTTATATGAATACAACATAATGTCTTTCAAGAAGGTCCTTAGCCCTTTTAGACACAATAGTCTTATAGAAATAAAGTACATTGGAAAGACTACTAAGTCTGTTTCATCAATAGAAAAGCCATAGGGTGACTTCAAAAAGCATTAGTCCTCGGATCTTTGAGGACCTACCACAAGTCTTGGAGATAAGAAGTCCAAGCTATCTTCAAGAATGTAGAAGTCAACCGCTCAGCCGGAATTTATACTCATAATAGAAAACGATAAAGGGGTTAGTACAATTAATGCACTAAGTATGAAGAAATGCATAAAAACCTTTAAAACATGAGAAAGGGATAATTATATGAAAGTATGCATTTATAAGGTGTTTAAAACCGATTTACACCACCAACACAATTAATAAGGCAATACCCTCAACAATGTCCAAACTACAAAGAAGGCATGACTTTAACACTTTGTAAGGTCAACTTGTGCAATGTAAGGTCAACATCCCATAATACCAACCCTACCAAACATCCCTTAGAAACCACCTTGGCCACACACATTAATCATAAGTGAAGCTCATGCATTATGGACCACATTTCAATATCAGGATATGTTCATCACAACTATTAGACATTCGACATATTGTTCTCATACAATTTCATAACTACAAAAAAACCACCCAGAATACCTTTCTAAGCCTACTAGTACAATGTACAAGTGAAGTCCCATACCCACACTTCTACTTAGTAAACCTATTAGGATAGGGAAAACAATCAAATATGCTCCTAAACTATTCGAAAAGGTCTAGATATACCCCCCCCCCCCTAAAGTTTGGCTAACTCATGCCCGCGCCGTCCAACTTTTGGTCCAAATATGCCCATAAATACCTAATTCGACCCATAAATCAACCTTTTAAACAAACTACCCGACCCGTTTTAAACAATCTTGTTTAATTTTTTATTTTTTTGGGTAAATCCCAAAAATGAGTAATTGATTATAAAAACAGGAAAAATATGAAAAAAATATAAAATTAACACCAAAAATTCACAAATAAATATAGTTACCTTACATCCAACAATTTTAATAATTATTTTAAACTTTTATTTTTTTGGTAAATCTCGAAAATGAGTAATTCATTGATAGAAAATATTAAAGTACGAAAAAAATATAAAATTAACGCAAAAGTTCACAAATAAATAAAGTAACCTTTAATTCTACAATTTTTTTAATTATTTATTTTTTTTTGACAAATTCCAAAAATGATTAATTTATTAATACAAAAAGGAAAAATATGGAAATAAAAATAGAAAATTTACACCAAAATTCACAAACAAATATAGTTACCTTAAATTCAATAATTTCAATAATTTTTTAAATCTTTTTTCCAGTAAATCTCAATATGAGTAATTAATTAATAAAAAATAAGAGAATATGAAAAAACCATAAATTAATGCCCAAAAAACACAAATAAATATAGTAACCTTAAATTCAATATTTTCAACAATTTTTTTATGTTATATTTTTTCATATTTGCCTATTTTTTTTATTAATCAATTAATCATTTTTGGGACCAAAAAAAAAAAAACTAAACAAATTTTTTGAAATTGTTGAATTTACTGTTACTATTTTTATTTGTGAATTTTTGGCATAAATTTTATATTATATCTTTTTCTCATATTTTTCCTATTTTTTATTAATACATTACTCATTTTGGGAGTTTCCAAATATAATAAAAATTAAAAACAATGTTGAAGTTGTTGAATTTAAGGTTAGTTTATTTATTTTTGAATTTTTAGCATTAATTTTATATATTTTTTAACATATATTATTAGTCAATTACTCATTTTCCTGATTTATCGAAAAAACTAAAAACTTAAAAAACGTGCTGAAATTGTTGAATTTGAAGTTAATATATTTATTTGTGAATTTTTGGTGTTAAGTATATATATTTTTTCATATTTTTTCTATTTTTTATTAATTAATTACTCATTTTTAGAATTTATCGAAAAAATAAAAATTAAACAAAAATTGTTGAAAATGGGTCAGATAATTTATTTAAAAGGTTGTTGATTTATTGGTCGGATTAGGTGTTTATGTGTCTGTATTTTTTAGGGGCATAATTGATCTCTTTCCATTTTCGTAGAAATGCCATGTGATAAGGTCAAAATGACATGACAATTCCATGTGGCATTTAAAGAAATAAAAAATGAGTTGGATATGTTCACTATACCCACTAATGCCCATAAGGGCATATCTGGGCAAAAATTTGAACGGCGAGGGTATGAGTGAGCCAAACTTTAGACGAAGGGTATGTCTAGACCTTTTCGAATAATTTAGGGGCATATTTGACTCTTTTCCCATTATAATATAATAGACCAGTTCATACTTCATTCATTACTTTATTATTTAGGAAAGATCATCCATAACCGACATAGACCATGAGATCTTGGATGGAATCCGGTGGCATAGAGACCCAAACCGAAAAGGGGGTGTTCCACTTGCCAAGGTAGAGCCTACATACTAGCTACTCTGTGGATCTACTAGCTAAGTTCTACGGGGGCACGTAGTTAAGGGATAGGGAGATTGCTTCTAGAGACTCTACCTATTGCATTAACGGAGGATTCCCCATCTCATGAGTATCTCTAGGATGTTCACACCTCTTGCATTAACGAAAGAGTCTTTTCCTCATCGGCCATATCCTCTCGGTGCTTAGTATATTTTCCAAACTTACAACCTAGTCTTTTTAATTGTATCTACATATGTGAAGAATTATTCCCTATTCATTCAATAAAATTCAACATAAAGTTATTAGATTCATTAGGCGAGAATAAACTTTCATCATAGAATCAACATACATATGTGAGTAACACTTTCACACTATCAATCATAGTGTTTTCATGAGACTATACTTTCAATCAAAACAAGAGATTAGCCTCGTTATACATAGTTCATCCAACATAATAGGGAAGGTTGAAGAAAATGGAAACCACCCAACAACACCTTACTTGCATCCTTTCATATGGCATGTACCTTGCAAGTAAACTCAAAGTTCATATACAACATTCTCCAACAAATATACAAACCCTAGAATTTACTCCCTTTTAAAGGTCAAGAATCAAGTATCACAGTTATAGCCATGGAAATCACACTAGGAACGAAAATAAGATTCTATAACTAAGTAATCATCAATCACAATTCACTATATTCATATCTACTCAATTCATTCAACAACATTCATGAAATGAGGTCATAGGGCACACATGGGTTACTTTGTGATTTTCACATTGGAAATCATCAATTAATCCTACTATATTCATAATATAAGTCACATAACATAATGAAAATGATTTTTGAGTGAACCCATGGCTAGATCACAAGCCTTGTTTTTGGTCATAATATAAATTCCAAAAATAGAAGTTCCGAGGGCTTCATGGAGAAACTAATCCATAAATCAATATCCCCATACCTTGTTTGATGTTATTCCATGAGTTTGATGTGCAAAAAGAGTAAGTCTTGAGTTCCTTAACTTGAGTTCTTGCTTGTTCTTCAATGGTGGGTTACACAGAGTATTTTTGAGAGAGGGAAAGCGGGTTTAGATTTTATGATTGGAGTTATAAGGTGGAAGACTTGCTTTATTGTTTTAATACTCTATAATATACCTAACTAACTAATTGAGTCATAATTAAGTGTTAATTAAAATGATCTCTAATTATCAAACTAACCCCCACTAGGCCTTGTGGATGTAGTGAAGACAATGCTTATAGACGAGTCTCCTTTGACGGGGTGTCAATGCATTGACGAACCGTACTGGTCATTATTCAATTAGGGCTGAGATTGGTTTTTGGGGGCCAAGTTGGAGGAGACCATGTTTGGAATCACGATTACTATTGACGGGGTATGAGTCCATTGATGAGGCGTCAATGGCTCTCGTGAACCGAAGCTGTTTTTGACAGCTTTTTGGACTCTTCCTTTGGTCCTCTCATGGTTCCTTAGGATGGTTCTAGGGTTTTCGTGCCTTGACGTTTTAGTATTTGATCCTTAGTTAGAGTTAGTAGGAGTAGTTTAGGACCTTAACCTCACATTTACACCTCCTTAGGACATTAGGCTACGACTTAGGCTCTAGTATAGGTCATTTAACATATGGTGTGTTACAACTACTCCCAATATACTCATCTCATATGTATTAAGAACAAAAAATATTTTTACGTGGTTTGAGATAATTACTCAAAAACTAGCTCAAACAATATATTGAAAATCAAAATCAGTGTTCCTCTCTTGTTTAAATTTGAATACATATACTCTTTGGGAATACTTAGTTCCCATATACTTTTTTTGAAGAAATGAAATTCATTTGTTGTTCTTTCTTAACTCAAAACTGAAGTCTTAAAACAAGATTAAAACATTTGCCAAAGGCTTCTTGAAAAGACTCTATGAACTTTAATTTCTAGATTTTGCTCTTAACTTTCTTGAATTTGAATTTATGGATTGAAGGTTATGGTTCATGATTATGGATGATTTCCAGATGCTTAGAATTCATTTAGAGTAGTTAGAATCAATAGGAACTGTTAGTACCCTTTAGAAGGACTTAAACGGGATAAACAACAAAAAATAGGTTGGGGCGGACGTACCTGGCCCATTGCTGGTGCGTCGCCCCAACCCTCTTGGCGCAACAAAGGGAGCGGCACCATCATCCCCCCAGGCGAGTCTGACAATTTTTCCTCTCATTTTTAGACCTTAATTTGAATAATCTTGATGATTCTTCTCCATATCTCTTTAGATTCAGGTATACAATACATACACACAAGTATCTAACCCAAAAACTCTAATAATTTACATTGAACTCTCAAGAACTCCACAATCTCAACAGAAATTCAAGAACGAAAGCAATTCAAGAACACCCATCAAGAACATGCAAACTTCCAATATTTTTATGACAAATTCACGCTAAAATAAACATGTTTGACGTGTGTGTGAATGAACCCAAAGTTATGGAAGTCTCACATACCTTGAAAATTGAATCCTTGGCGAAATTGAAAACAAAAATTGCAAGAACTTGACGAATCTTGAGATTTTCCTCTCCTTTCTCCTCTTGAGTTCTTTCTCCAAAAACCCTAGCGTTAATTTCTGATTGTCTAAACTGAACAAATTCATTTTAAACCCCAATTTAAATTCTAAAAACAAATTAACTTAATTGGGAATAGAAAAGACCAAAGTACCCCTTAAAAATCTACTTTTGACTTTCTTTATGTAGACAACTCGACTTCAAATGGGCATATCTCCCTGATATGAACTGGAAAGTGAGTAAACTCGGTGGAGTTAATAATTACATTCCAAATATCTTTCCTACGATATATTGTACTACTAACTCATCGTGAGCTAGGAGTTATGGTTGTTGAAGTTGACCCATAATTCAAACTTAACATAACTTAAACAAATTTAGAGATTATTCATTCTTTCCAATACTTTCTGATTCTAGCTCTTTTAGTTAGCGAGGTGTTAAAATGTCCCCCTTGAGAACATTCTTCCTCGAATGAGATCACTCTAAGTAGACTAAGGGTGTAATATCTAACAATTAGCTCTAACACCAAACAAGAAAAAATGTAAATACAACATGCCAACTATAAATAAATTCCGAAAAAGGATTATTACCTTAATTTGGAACTTCTGCGAATGCGAAGTGATGTGGGTATCTCTTATTCATTACTCCAAAACTAGCTTAAAAATTCTATTGAAAATCAGTTTTTCCTCTCTTGTTTAAATATAAAAAAATTTGCTCTTTGGGAATACTTAGTTCCTATATTCTTTTTTGAAGAAATGAACTTCATTTGTTTCTCTTACTTAACTCAAAACTCAAGTCTTAAAACAAGATCAAAACATCTGCAAAAGACTTGCTGAAAAGATTTTATAAACTTTGTAGATTTGGATCTTAACTTTCCTTGAATTTTAATTTACGTATTCAAAGTTATGATTCATATTTAAGGTTGATTTCTTGGTGTTTAGAAGTCATTAAGAGTATTTAGAATCAATAGGAAGTTTTAGTACCCTTTAGAAGGACTTAGACGACTAAACGACAAAAGATGGGTTGGGGAAGACAGAACTGTCTCACTACTGGCGCGTCGCCCCAGTCCTTCTAGCGCAACGGGGTTGAACCGCACTAGCATTCCCCCAGGTGAATCTGACAATTTTTTCCTCTCATTTTCAGACGTCAATTCGATTAAATTCGATTCTTTTTCTCAATATCTCTTTGGATTCAGGTACCAATACATACACACAAGTATCTAATTCAATATTTCTCTAATAATTGACATTAAACTCTCAAGAACTCCTCAATCGCAATTCAAATTTAAGAACGAAAGTAATTCATGAGCACCATCAAATTATTCAAACTTTCAACCTTTTAGGACGAATTCACGCTGAAATAAACATGTTTGGAATGTCAATGAGTGAATCCAATGTTATGAAAGTCTCACATGCCTAGTAGGATTGAATCCTTGGCGAAATTCACAACCAAAATCGCAAGAACTTGATGAGTCTTGAACTTTTCTCGTCATTTCTCCTCTTGAGTTCTTTCTCCAAAAACCCTAGCGTTAATTTACTATTGTCTAAACTGAACCAATTCAGTTTCGTCCGTAGTTTAATTGCTAAAAACGAATTGACTTAATTGGACATGGAGAAGACTAAAATACCCCTTACTAATCCGGTTATGACTTCCCTTATCTAGACATCCCGACTTCAAATGGGCATATCTCCCTTATACGAATCCAAAAGGGAGCAAACTTGGTGGAGTTGGAAAGATAATCGAAAAATCTTTTCTAAGATTTCTTGTAGCACACCTAACTCATCTCGATCTAGGAGTTATGGTCGTTTGAAGTTGACCCAAAACTCAAGCTTAACCTAACTTAAAAAAATTTCAGATTTTTCATTCTTTCCAAAAAATGACTCTTTCTAATTCTATATCTTTCACTTAGCGAGGTGTTACAATATTAATGTATATAGAGATGAGAAAACAAAATAAAGGTATTTAAATGTTGACAATGAAAAATCTTTAATTAATAATAATATATTTACCTATTTTATGGTAATGATTTGTTAACTATGATAATGTCTTTGGTAGGTTCGGTTCATTTTTGGCTTATGATCAAATCTTATGAAAATCAATATATATAGAACACTACTTACAAGATTCTCAAATATTATAGACAACAATGTACGAAATTGAGTCGTTAACATATTAACGTACAAAGAGACAAGAAAATTACTTTAGGGTGTTTAAACGCTGACTGCACACAAATTGAACTAACAATAATACTCTATTTACCAACTTTATGATAATGATTTTCTTACTAAAATTATATTTTTTGGTATGTTCGTTTAAATTTTGGGTTATCATCAAATCTAAGACAATTCAATATATATGGAATGTTCTTTACAAAATTTCTAAATATTGTAGACAATTGAAATTGATTTGTTAACAATTAATGTAAATATACATGAAAATCACTCTAAGGTATTTCAATATTGACTAGAAAAAAAATTGAATTAACAATAATAAATTATTTTAATACTTTATGATAATGATTTTCTTACTAAAATTATATTTTCTATAGGTTTGGTAAAACTTTGACTTCTTATAAAATCTTATATAAATTAAAATATATGGAATGTTATTTACAAAATTTCAAGACATTATCTTATAAAACGACCTTATACCAACTATAAAACCTCTTCTGTATTCCTTAATTTTACCATCCTCAGCAATATATATATA
>NC_028637.1:66858035-66979505 GCF_001406875.1 Solanum pennellii | reverse complement strand
ATATATATATATATATATATTTACAACATTTCGAAATATTATCTTGTAAAAAACACCTTTCACCCACTATAAAACCTCTTGTTTTGTTCCTTAACTTTTCACCCCTCAATTGCATTCTCTATTTCTCTCTTTATGCATGTTCTCTACTTTGGAGATTATGTTTCAACCCTTTTTTTATCCTGCAAAACCTTTTCCTTAACAGAGAAGGAGAAATAAATGATTGAGACAGTTATGGATCACGAGGACTTCCCATTATTCGTGAAAGGGCAATGTTAATTGAACGTGAAAATTAATTAGACAATTGGTCGTTGTTGAAATTGCAATCAGACTAAAGAAAAAATTCATTTTCTAGTTTGATGGCAATTTTAAAAGTTTCTTGTTTTCTAATTCAATGTACAATTAAAAAAAAATATTTTTAAGAATATCAACTAGTTCTTGTAATCCACAACCATCTCAATTATTGGTTATTATGAACTATGTTTGCCCCATTAAAATAATCCACAATATACATTATTGTTGTTGTGTTTGTAGAGATTGTTGTTAATGCATTGTTGTTGAAGAGGATTATTTTTAATTTACTGTTAAATGAAGATGCTTGATACTTTCTATCACTTGATACTCTGTTTATCGGTATATATTCAATTATATATTCTTATAGCTCTAATATGAAGAGTAATTATCTGCCCAATATGTCTATTATTCTTCCTCGAACCTGTCCTTACATTGTGGGGACTTGTTTGTGTAATGACCGGTTCTTGTCGTTATAAAAAAGACAATGGGGAAATTTTGGGCGGGAAAACTTTCTCATACTAACTTGAATTTCCTAACCTAGCTTAGATTTGGACGAAATCGGAGTCTTTAAAGTCTAGGGAAATCTTGTAACAATTGGGTGATCTAATTGTAAATTTGATCACATGAGTAAATATCTAAGACATTGTGGAACCTTTACGAATTTATGAAATTGACTTCGAGTGAGTAGATTTTCCGAAATTGATCTTAGTGTGAAAGGTGTTATACTCCAAAAGTCTAAGGCGTGTTCTTGCCTAACATAGGTGTCAAAATGTGTAGACACTTTTTTAAGGTCAATTTTAATTGTATATGTCATTTAGGAAGTCTAGGAATGAAAACGTCAAGGAACGTCGATGACGTCCGGAAACTAGTTTAATGAGGTACTAGCGTGCATTAACCTCTTTGACTAGCTTTTCGGAGTCGGAATTGATGAATTTTGATGGAAGGGTGTCTAACATGTAGTAGGGTTGATTCATAGTCGAAACGTCTGGGTGCCACTCCCCAAGGACCAACCAAGGGCCCTTGAGGAGGACCCTAGCATTTTGGGTAAAAGGCTGCCCAAGGCAGTGTCCACCAACGGTTGAAACCCACGATCCATTGCCCAATCGACGGAGCATGGAATGCTTCCGTCGATGGACACTTAGCCACGAGTGTGCAGCACGGAGGTGAATAGTGGCCGTCGATGGACAACTATCCATCAATATTGTCTTGTCTGTGGAGCCACTATATTGATGCACATTGTTATTTAATTCATTTGATTTGTTGGCTTAGTAGGAGTTTAATTAGGGGTTAGTGGAGGTCTTACAAAGTTAATTAACAACCTATATAAAGACCCTAAGCTAATTAGGTTAACCTAATCTCTCATAATTCCCCAAACCCAAACTATCTTCCTTCTCTCATCTTTCTCTCTCCCAAGTTGAAGAAAACCATAGAAGACAAGATCAAGGTGGGTTTTAGGATTGAAATCACCAAGGTTTATCCATTAATATTCATCAAACAATAAGGTATGGGATTCTTTTCACCTTTGGGACTTCTTTCCCCAAAGAGTTCCATCAAATTGATTTCAAAAGTATAAAATTCAAATGGGTCTTTTCCAATCTCGAAATTGATCTTGTGAATTATTTTATTTATGATTTATTTTGGATATTATGGATAGACTAACATGTATTATAACTCAATTATTTTATTTCTTGATGGATTGTTCTAGTTTGTAGAAAATGATGACCTATTCCTCTTAACCCTAGGTTGTGATCTTGATATGAATTGCCTAGTGTTGGTTCAATTAACTTGGTTATTGATTGAATTACTATCCTATGATGTTATTGTATTAATTATGAATTGATTTAGATGAGTTTTAGTCCTATCATGCTAGTTCTTGAGTAGTTGATCTAGATTGTGTCATTGACCCAAGTCTATTAACTTAACCTATGAACTAGTGATGGATTGTGATTTAGTGATTCAATTGGTTTTGTTGTCATATTGGATATTGATATATGATAATATTACACCCATATTGAGTTGAGTTTGGGGTTGAAGACCTTGATGATATTACACCCTTATTGGGTTGATTTAAGGGTTGATGGTAATACCTTGATGATGGATTACGAAGGAGACTTGGTAAGTCTTGTGATCTCAACTCTTTACTCTAATTGTGGTTAATTGTGATTTAAGTGATGATGTTGCATTGGGGTATACCTTGTATTAGGATTGATAGGATTGGTATGATGTTGAATTGGAATGTATTACTATGGTTGAGGTGTTGTCTAAGATGTAAAAGTTATAAGGATGGTGATAACTATCAATGTACCTTATCATGATATGATTATGTAAATGTGCTAACCTCACTTATATGAATTGTAATGAAAGGACTATGCTTACGCAATTCTTATTGAGCTATGATGATGATGATTATACAAGGAATATACCCTATGACCTACATTAAGCTATGATGAATAATGAAGAAATTAAAGACATTTCAAAAGGGACTCTAGCTTAGCACCGAGTGAACTAGAGTGAGGAGTGTCCCTTCCCACATATGGAAGGTAGGATCACTAATGTACTCTTGAGATTGGAGACTATAATTCATGTATTTTAAAGAGGATCCCAACTATATCTCCTAGTTCCTGAACTATGTTGCCCCCATAGGAATACTAGCTAGTGGATCCACATAGTTGTTCTGTTCATGTTTTGGTACTACCTTGGCAAGTAGTACACCTTCCTTCGGTGTAGGGTTCCATTACATCGGATTCCACATTAGCTCATGTGTTCTATGTCGGTTAAATCAATATGTTCCCAAAAGGTAAAATAAACTAAAGGAATGAACTCTAACTAGAATGACCTAAGGGGTTTAGGTTAGTCTAGGTAGGGGTATGGGACTCTACCTAAACATTGCACTAGTTAGCCTTAAGGGAAGTCTTAGGAGGATGTTCTTATATATGAATATGCTTATAATTGTACATGTTATGTATATGATGATATTTCACAGTGATGATACTACATGATGATTGTTTTCACTTATGAATGTGTTTGGTCTCTATTTCTAAAGTATGATGATATGTACTCTTAAAATGATATTCTATGTGAAGTTGTATATTAGTCATGGTTCTTATTCAGTTTACTTGATTGAGTAAGGTTATGCGGCTTTGCTTGGTCATGGCACTTGTTGACTTAATGAAGGTTCATGGGTAATTGTCTTGGTTTAGTTATATTATAATGAGCTCTTATTCATGCTTGTGGCTATTATAACTTGATGATAGAGTTGTCTTGACTATGTGTTCAATTATGTGATATGCATGTGGACTAGACTTAGTATTGTTTGTCTTGTGATGTACATGCTTATGACTTTAATATATATGTCTTAATGATTGGTATGGTCTTCTTGAATATGCATAAGGCTTTTCAAAGTAAATTACATACTTAAATGAAATGTCCCTTTATAACATGATTTCATGATATGTGTGCATATATTCTCATACTTAGTACAAGTGGTGTACTAACCCCATTTTCTCCCCTTTTCCATAATATTTTAGGTCCGATCATAGAAGGGCTCTGAGATGACTTTGAAGAAGACTTGGTATTCTCAATCATCCAAGTTGGGTAGGTCCTCACTTTCCGAGAATGCCCATATCAAGCTTATGAAGTTGTTCTAGTTTTAAGACTCTTATGTTCTTTCCTATTCAATTGAGTACTAAACATTGTATAGCCAATATGTGACTTTATTGGATAGATGTATGGTCTAGGCCCAAATTGTTATACTCTTGTTAGATAGTTACGAGATGAGACATCCATTTGAGACTATGTTATATCTTATATATCTATCTTCAATAAAAGAAGAAATCTATGTAATCTTCATATACGAAGGGTCTATGTATACTCGATATAAATATTATGTGTATGTAGAGGTATATGTAAACCTCAATGTAGAAGAAATAAAAAATTATAAATTTTCCGTATTTTAGGTTTATGAATGTAATGATGTAAGCTGAGAGGCTACTCATAGTCTTGAAAGAGGACAACGACACCGGTTACATCTAGGGGGTGCTCCCCAGATGTGACAAAAAGGGTAGTTTATGAGTGTCATTGTTTAAAGGTGGAATTATTAATTTTGCTCATTGGTTCTGTGCAAGCTATTGAGGTGGGATTTTCCCTGCCAGGGCGGGGCCATTGTAGCGGGGTGAGTTCCGCCATAGCGGGGCAAACACAACTTAAAGTCAGAAATAAACCCAAAAAATGTCTTATTTTGAAATTTTCAAACTTTAGAGATAAGGAACCTACTCAAGTGTTTTTTGACAGTTTTTCACATATCTTGATGCTAAAGGTAAGATTTAACTCCTTGATTCCATTCTTTGGTCTGTATATTGTAATCCAGTGGGTAATTATCGATGAACGAGGGTTCTGATATGGAAATTGTGTAGGGGAAAACCCTAATTTGGATAGTGTGGTCATGGATTTGACCAAGGATTAATATAATTGTTGGTAATTTAGGTAATTAGTTATTGTTTATTGATTGATGTGTTGAATAAATTGTTTGTAGATCAAGAACAAACGAAAAAAATCTAGAAAAGGAAGAATCAAGTTTCATAGGGAATTCAAGCTTGTTTTGAGATACGTGATGGTTGTTACTTTATGATGTGTGGTATATATTCATTATTGCTTCATTATAATACGTGTATATATGCGAATGTTGCATTATTGATTGCACCAGTTGTAAATGATATAGATGAATGCCATGAAACATGAATTGATTGTATGAATATGAGAATATACTTGTGATTGTGATTGTGGTTTGTTACTTAGATCGGGTATTGCGTTCAGACACACCAACATGGATTGGCTTCCACATTCTGGCATAAATATGTGATCGGTCGCCACATTCTGGGATAAACATTGGATTAGATACTATGTTCTAATATGGGTTCGGTTCCATGAGAAGACCATTGACTTGACATAACTACATATCTTGGGAAATGTGAAGTTTTACATTGTCTTGTAAATAATGATGATGCTGTATATGATCGGTGTATGCATGTTATTATTATGTTGTAATGACTTAGGTATGTCTCACTTAGTGGGATAGTCGCATCCTACTAGTTATGTACTGCTACTACACTTTCTCTTTCTTTGTTGAGTACAAGGCATCTTCAAGAGGATATTGCCATATTTCACTTAAAAGATCAGTGAACATTTCAAATACAAGGCTGAGCCAGTTCTTCCGAGCTTCCATGAGTTCTTTTTTCTGTTTATGTCCATAATTCGGACATAGAATAGTTATTTAGTTAGTTTTATGTTAGTTTGGGGTTGTACCTTTTCTTGTTTAGACTCATGGTATTTTTTTTGATGTTTTGGTACATTGATTTTCAGGTTCTAGCCATATTTTCTGCATTTTGTTTTAGTTGTTAAATTGGTTTTTCAGTTTTTTTTGGGTTGTACTTGCTTCCATAACTTAAATGTCTTAGCGTTTTGATTAAGTTGGTTAGATATAGTATAAATTGTTCTACCACTGGAGGGTTACTGTGGGTGCCACTCATAATGGTCGGGTTCATGAAAAATTTAGTACAGAGCCTAGGTTCATTTATCTCGATATGCTAAAATGAGTGTTGTAGAGTCTTGCAGAATGGTATACAGACGTATGTACTTTTCTTCGAGAGGCTATAGGACTTAAGAAAATTTCTTTATTTTATCTTGTCTCCTTTCGTGCTATAACTTGATTCCAATTGGTATCTACAAATTCGAATTGGTATCTAACCTCTTTCTCTCCTCTATCCGCAGATGGTTAGCATTAGGTTTAATGACGTCAAACACGTAGCACCCATAAATGTTCGAGCTAAGGAATCTGAGGTGAGACGTCGCGATCGAGGCAGGGGTAGGGGAAGAGCTAGGGGTAGAGGACAAGGAAAGGTGGCACCGATTAGTAATGAATCACCGGGTGAAAATGCTCCTAAAATTGAGGCACTTCCAGCGCACCATGAAGAGGTAGAGGAGAATGTCGAGGTTGAGAATGAGGAAATGTGATACAAAAGTGTAACACTTCGAAAGTATAAGATGTGTTATAGATCCTACCATAGGTTTCAAAAGGATTAGACACTGTTTTAAGATCTATCTTAATATATATATGTCATTTAGGAAGTTTAGAAATCAAAACGTCAAGGAACGTCCATGACTTCCGGAAACTAGTTCAAATGAGGTGCTAGTATGCCTTAGCATATTTGTTTTAGGAGTTGGAACATGATGAAAATTGATTGAAGGGTGTCTATCATGTGTTAAAGTTACTTCATAGTCGAAACTTCTGGGTATGACCCCCCAAGGATCAACCAAGGGTCCTTCCATTTGGGTCGAAGGTTGCCCAAGACAATGTGTACCAATGACTTGTCATCAACGGAACATGTTCCAATCGACGGGGCGTCGATTGAATTCATCAATGGACACTTAGAATATTTGGACAAAGCTTAGAATTTACAAGTCTATTAACTTAACGATGGACTAGCAGAACGGTTGGTCCCTTGGTCCGTCGATTGACGCACGACGCGTCGACGGGGTCTCTTGGTGAGTGAACTATTTTGCTGCTCATTTTAAGTTAGGTTGAGTTAATTAAATAGGTGGTTAATTAATTATTTAGGGGTTAAGGGAATCCTAATTAAGTTAATTAAAAACCTGTATAAGGACCCTAACCTAATTAGACTAAGCTAACTCTCATAATTGACAAACCCAAACTCTCTTCCTTTTCTCTTCTTTCTCTACTCCCAAGTTGAAGAACACCATAGAAGGTCAAATTCAAAGGGTTTATGTGGATTCAATAACCAAATTTTATATATCAAACTTTATCAAATAACAAGGTATGAGATTCCTTTCACCTTTGGACTTCTTTCTCCAAAGGGTTCCATCAAATTGATTTCAAAAGTATGAAATTCAAGTGAGTATTTTCCAATCTCGAAATTGATCTTGTGAATTTCTTTGTTTATGATTTATTTCAGATATTAGGGATAGATTAACATGTATTATAATTCAAGTATGTTACTTTTTGATGGATTGGTCTAGTTTCTAGATGACCTTTTCCCCTTAACCCTAGGTTGTGATCTTAATGTAAATTATGTAGTGTTGGTTCAATCTACTTGGTTATTGGTTGAATTACTATCCCATAATGTTATTGTATCAATTATGGATATATTAATATTATTATAATCCTATCATGGTAGTTCTTGAGTAATTGATCTGGATTATGACTTTGACCTAAGTATTTTGTATGAAGCTATGAACTAATGATGGATTGTGATGTAGTTATTCAATTGACTTCATTATCATGATGATTACTATTAAGTGATGATATTACACCCTTATTGGGTTGATTTAAGGGTTGATGGTAATACCTTGATGATGGATTACGAAGGAGACTTGGTAAGTCTTGTGATCTCAACTCTTTACTTCAATTGTGGTTAATTGTGATTTAGTGATGATGTTGTGTTGAAGTATGCCTTATATGAGGATTGATAGAATTGGTATGACGTTGAGTTGAAATGTCTTGACTTTGGTTTTTGAGGTGTTGTCTAAGATGTAAATGTTATAAGGATGGAGATAACTTATCAATGTGCCTTATCGTGATGTTACTATGTAAATGTGCTAATCTTACTTATATGAATTGTCATGAAAGGACTATACTCATGCAATTCTTATTGACTTATGATGATGATGATTATACAAAGGATAGACCCTATGACCTACGACATTAAAGACATTTGAAAAGGGGCTTAGATTAGCACCGAGTGAACTAGACAATGGGAGGTGTTGACTTTCCATAGAGAAAGATTCACCCTATAGTTCCACATGAGGTGTTGACTCCCTTATAAGTGATACTCATCCTATGGATTCCCATGAGATGTCTCCAATTTCCAAGTGGTATGTAGAGAGTTCATACCTATATCTTAGTTCCAAGTTGCCCCCATAGGAAAACTAGCTAGTGGATCCACCTACAAAACTACATTTATATTTGGTTTTACTTTGGCCGGTAGACCACCTTCCATCGGTGCAATGTTTTACAACATCGGATTCCACACTTAGATCTTTTGGTCTATGTCGGTTAAGGCAAGTGTTCCTTAAACTAAAATGAAGTAATGAAGTACAAACAAACTAGGGTGACTTAAGAGGTTTGACTTAGCTTAGGTAGGGGTATGGGACTTTACCTAGGCCTTGCACTAGTTTTCCATGAAGGAAACTTTAGAAGGTTGTACTTATATGTATAAGTATGCTTATCATGATACATGGTATTTAATGATGATCTTGCATGATTATAACACCCCGTAGCCAAAAAAAACTAAAAATTAGTTTTTCAGAAAAATCTGTAGGTGCTACCAACGGTGGCATCGACGGACCGTAGCCTGAACCACGGTCCGTCCTGCACAAACGTCGATGGGATCAGAAACTCCCAAAAATTTCAGCCTAGAAAATTAATTAAGTCTTGGACGACGTACGGACTTACGGTCCGTAGGTCAAACGACGGTCCGTGGTCCGTGACCGTCGATCAAGACTCCTTTCAACCACTCTCTGACAAGAGCTATGTATGACCAGCATGGTTCGTAGGTGGACGTGGAAAATTTGCAGCCAGTTAAGGGCAAATACAGTTGGGTCAACTTAAAATGATCATAACTCTTAGCACAAAATGGATTAGGTCTCCGATGACCTACCCACATATAGATAATTGAATTATCTTTCCATAGACACCAATCTTGCTAAAATCAGACCTTCGAGTAAAATGTTATGCCCATTTTAGTAAAGGCCTATTGAACAGGCCCTCATGACGGACCCAACGACGGGGCGTCGGGCGCACGACGAACTGTCAGTCCTGGCCGTCGTGAGGCCCAACAACAACCTTCCCAGGGGTCTTTTTGACCTTTCCCACTCTGTTTAAACTCTAAGTTACATCGTTTTGACCCATATAATCAGATTTTAGTCAGTTTAAGCCAAGAAACATAATTAAAACATATCTAAGTCAAATTATTAAATCAAAACATAGAAAAGTAGAAGCAAGAGAGGAGAAAAAAGATCAAGAACCCTAGTTCAAGAACGCCACAAGCTCCAGCAGTTCCAGTCCCGAAAAATAAGTATTTGTTCATGGATTTCATCACCAGATATGTGGGATTTCACCAGTGGGTTCCTTTAACCCACTGGGTCCTTAGTTTTAGTCAGTTCTTGATTCTCTTATCATGATTAAACCTAGGGTTTCTAGAACTTTGATATGACTTCATGGATTTATTAAATATATGTTCCAAATCAGATTATCATGTTATTACTCAGATTATCGCATGAATTTCAGAACCCTAGCTTTGTATTTCTTTAGTTCTTGATTTACACATGCTAGGTCATATATTTCACACTTCATATATACACGCCTAAGTTATAAATGCATAATTACCAAATTAATTTGTTGCATTCTCAGTTTGCATGTTCAGTTTGAGCTATCCAGTATTTACAGAAATTCAAATATAATCAGTTAATTTACAGAATTCATTAGGAGTAGCATAATACCGATTCGGACTAGGGTTTAGTGTACCCAATAGTCCCACAACTACTAGCCATGTAGGTTTTAAGTCCCCTCTGTGGGCAATCGGTTTAGTGATCACGCCAGCATGCCTTTATACCTTTGGCAAGGTATATTGGGTCCTCTCGATGGGCGTATACATTGGACTCCACATTTAGCTCATGTGGTTTTATTATCGATTATTAGTAGCTCCCACAGTTCAGTCAGACTCTCTGCATTGACCATTTATCATTNAGCATGTTATAAATTGGTCATTCCATCCAGTTAGCTCAGAAATCAGCACATCACGTTCAGATTATTATACTTGTTTTTGTGCTTGTTCAGTTATGTTTTATTTCAGCTTTACTCTATCCTACATGCTTAGTATCTTTCAAGTACTGACGCATACGTGCGCTACATCTTTTTGTGATGTAGGTTCAGGTTCTCAGCATCCAGATCACGCATAGATCGATTTCCCGAGCTCCAGTTCAGCAGATTCAGTGGTGAGTCCTCATTCTCCGAGGACAACAGTCATGAGTTTCATTTCAATCTTTAGTCATTTAGTTTCACTTTTTGCTAGATTTAGGTGGGGCTTGTCCCAGTATTTCTAGTCTAGTTTAGAGGCTATTTTCAGACATAGTTAGATTAAGCTTAGTATTGAGTTAATATTTCTTTTGTATTAAACTCAATGTTTTCAAATATCTTAGTTATAGAATATGGGTATTCCCAATCTTTTCATTTTAAGTATGATTTAGCTTCCGCAACAGTTTATTATCTTTAGTATGCTCATGATCATGCCAGCAGGGTTAGCTTGGGATCACTTGTGGTCCAAGGTTCCGTGTCCGCGACTCGGAGGGTAGCTCGGGGCGTGACAAAACTTGGAATCAGAGCACTAGGTTCAAGAGTCCTAGGATGTTTGAAAAAGTCGCACTAAGTAGAGTCCTTTTCATGGGTGTGAAGTGCACCACATCTAATGAGAGGGAGGCTATGAAGTGTTTTAGGAAAACTTCACTTTCTTATTACTCTTATTATGATTAAGGTTATGATCTTATTCCAATCAAACTTGACATTCTACGTTTCAGATCATGCCTTCTCATAGAGATTAGGCATGAAATTCTAATGCACGCAATGCTAACGCAATTCCTCCAATACCAGATAAGGAAGTTCAAATGGAGAGTTTCCAAATGCCAATTCAGCTTTTGGCTTTGAGTTTTAACAACAAGAACAATCAACAAGTTTGAGTTCCTACTAATACAAATGATCGATTAGTGGCAGCCAGAGTTTGTGATTTCGTTAGGATGAATCCGCCTAAGTTTTCGGGGTCACAAGTTGGTAAGGACTCACAGAAGTTCGTTGACGAGGTCAAGAAAATATTTGATGTGATATCAATAACTGGTAGTTATATGTGAGATTGGCATCCTACCAATTCAAGGATGTGACTCACATATGGTTCACTCATACAACGGACATGACTTTGTCTTTTATAACTCAGTATAGCAGTACGATTCAGTGTTAGTCCAGTAACTCTCTCAGAACCTTTCTCAGTCTCTACTTAGTCGGTGACCCAGTTATATCTAGACGCGTATACAGAAATTGCCTTGTCACAGTCTCTCAGAAAGTCACCTCAGCAGATCTAGTAGAGTTAGAAATTGTAGACTTCGATGTTATTTTAGGGATAGATTGGTCACACTCATGTTATTCCTCATTTGATTGCACAACTAGGATTGTTCGCTTTCAGTTTCCAGACGAACTAATCTTAGAATGGAAAGGTAGTAGCTTAGCGCCTATGGGTCGATTTATTTCTTACCTTAAGTCCAGAAAGATGACATCTAAAGGTTATCTCTATCATCTAGTTCGGGTTAAGGATTCTAGCCTTTGAAACCCCAACTCTTGAGTCAGTTCCAATAGTCTGTGAATTTCCAGAAGTATTTCCAAAAGATCTTCCCATGGTTTCTCCCGAAAGGGAAATCGACTTTGGAATTGATCTCCTTCTAGATACCCAACCTATTTCTTTTCCTCCTTACAGAATGACTGTAGCAGAGCTTAAGGAATTGAAAGAGCAGTTTAAAGACCTTCTAGATAAGTGTTTCATCAGACCTAGTATTTCACAATGGGGTGCACCAGTATTGTTCGTAAAGAATAAATATGGTTCTCTCAGAATGTGCATTGACTATAGACAGTTGAACAAGGTCACAATCAAGAATAAGTATCCATCCCAAAGATTGATGACTTGTTTGACCAACTTCAGGGTGCTAGTCATTTCTCCAAGATAGACCTCAGATCGGGTTATCATCAGCTCAGAGTCAGAGATAGTGACATTTCGAAAACAACCTCCAGAACTCGGTATGGTCATTATGAATTTGTAGTCATGTCATTTGAACTAACCAATGCTCCTGCAGCTTTTATGTATTTAATGAATAGAGTGTTCAAACAGTACTTAGACTTGTTCATTATCATCTTCTTTGATGATATCCTCATTTACTCTAGGAGTGAGGAAGAACATGCAAGTCATTGGAGAGTTGTTCTGCAGACTCTCAAAGATTTCCAGTTATTCGCTAAGTTTAGTAAATGTGAGTTTTGGTTGCAATCCGTTGCTTTCTTTTGTCACATCGTATCTAGAGAAGGGATCCGTGTAGATTCACAAAAGATAGAAGCAGTGAAACAATGGCCCAGACCTACCTCTGTTACAGATATCAGAAGTTTCTTAGGTCTAGCAGGTTATTATAGAAGGTTTGTGGAAGGATTTTCATCCATAGCCTCACCATTGACTAGGTTGACTCAGAAGATGGTCAAGTTCCAATGGTCAGATGATTGTGAGAAAAGATTCGCAGAATTGAAAACTAGATTGAGTACAACTCCTATCTTGACTCTACCAGAGGGTTCAGATGGTTGTGTGATCTATTGCGATGCATCTAGAGTTGGCCTTGGTTGTGTGTTGATGCAAAGAGATAAGGTTATATCTTATGCCTCTAGAAAGCTTAAGGTGCATGAGAAGAACTATCCAACTCATGACCTCGAGCTTGCAGCAGTGGTGTTTTCACTCAAGATATGGAGATACTACTTGTATGGTGTTCATGTAGATGTGTATCTGATCATAAGAGCCTTCAGTATGTGTTCACCCAGAAAAAGTTGAATCTTCGCCAGAGGAGATGGCTTGAGTTCCTTAAGGATTATGATATGAGTGTGCATTATCATCCTAGAAAGGAGAATGTAATGGCCGATGCTCCTAGTAGATTATCTATGGGTAGTATAGCCCATGTTGAGGAAAAAAGAAAGGAGCTAGTGAAGGATGTTCACAGGCTTGCTCGCTTGGGAGTTCGCCTTATGAGCATATCAGACAGCGGTGTAACAGTTCAATATGGGCTGAATCGTCTTTGGTAGTGGAGGTTAAGGAAAAGCAAGAGAGTGATCCGATCTTGCTTGAACTAAAGGGTGCAGTCAACAATCAGAGAGTGGAGGTATTCTCCCAAGGGGGAGATGGTGTACTTTGCTACCAAGGTAGATTGTGTGTTCCTGATGTGGGAGAGTTGAGGCAGCATATTTTTGCAGAAGCTCATAACTCTAGGTATTCTATTCACCCAGGTGCCACTAAGATGTACCGCGATCTGCGGGAAGTCTATTGGTGGAATGGCATGAAGAGGGATATAGCAGACTTTGTGAGTAAGTGCCCCGATTGCCAGCAAGTCAAGGTAGAACATGAGAAACCAGGATGTATGACTCAAGAGATCGATATTCCTACTTGGAAGTGGGATGTGATCAATATGGATTTCATCACAGGGTTACCTCATACTCGCAGACAGCATGACTCAATTTGGGTGATAGTTGATAGGATGACTAAATCTTCTGGCTTTTTGGCGGTCAAGACTACATATTCGGACGAGGACTATGCCAAGCTTTACCTTACTAAAATTGTGAGGTTGCATGGGGTTCCTTTGTCTATCATCTCAGATACAGGTCCTCAGTTTACCTCTTATTTCTGGAAGTCATTTCAAAAAAGTCTTGGTACTCAAGTTAACCTTAGTACAACATTTCATCCACAGACGAATGGGCAGGCAGAGCGTACCATTCATACCTTAGAGGATATATTTTGATCTTGTGTGATAGATTTCAAAGGTAGTTGGGATGATCATCTTCCTCTTATTGAGTTTGCCTAAAATAATAGCTACAATTCCAGCATTCATATGGCCCCTTATGAGGCTTTATATGGGCGTAGATGTAGATCTCCTGTTGGTTGGTTTGAAGTAGGTGAAGCAACTTTGATAGGGCCAGATTCAATCCTTTATGATATGGAGAAAGTGCAACTCATTAGAGTTAGACTTAAGACGTCCCAAAGTCGTCAGAAATTTTATGCAGATGTAAGCAGAAGGGAACTAGAGTTCAAAGTTGATAATTGGGTTTTTCTAAAAGTCTCACCTATGAACGGGGTGATGAGATTTGGAAAGAAAGGGAAGCTCAGTCCTAGATATGTAGGCCCTTACAAAATCATGAAAAGGATTGACAAGGTGGCATATGAGTTAGAGTTTCCAGCAAAATTAGAAGCAGTGCGTCCGGTCTTCCACATCTCACTCTTGAAGAAGTGCGTGGGTGACCCAGCCTCTATAGTACCATTAGAGAGTGTGGCGGTGAAAGATAGTCTTTCTTATGAGGATGTACCAGTTGAGATTCTTGACCGTCAGGTTAAAAGGTTGAGAAACAAAAAAGTCGCTTCAGTCAAGGTTTTGTGGAGGAGTCAGTCAGTAGAGGGAGCTACTTGGGAAGCAGAAGCAACCATGAAAGCCAAGTATCCTTACCTTTTTCCTTCCGATTGCACTCTAGCTTGAGATAATAGTTCCTCTTAAGTTTTACAGTCATTCATGCACAAATTAAGTTTTAGAATCATGTTCCCTCAGTTTGTACTTTCATTTTTAGCGTAATTGCATGTACTCAGAACTCAATTCAGTCAGAACTCAGTTCTCAGTGTTTAGTAGTGGGGTTTGCATCTCTCTCCCTCTATTTCAGCTAGTTTAGTCTTCATTCGAGGATGAATGTTCTCAAGGGGCAGATAATGTAACACCCCGTAGCCAAAAAAGAAAAAAAATTAGTTTTTCAGAAAAATCTGCAGGTGCTACCAACGGTGGCATCGACGGACCGTAGCCTGAACCATGGTCCGTCCAGCACAAACGTCGATGGATCAGAAACTCTCAAAAATTTCAGCCTAGAAAAATTAATTAAGTCTTGGACGACGTAAGACTTATGGTTCGTAGGTCAAACGATGGTCCGTAGTCCGTGACTGTAGATCAAGACTCCCTTCAACCACTCTCTGATAAAAGCTGTAGATGACCAGCATGGTTCGTAGGTGGACCTATGGTCCGTAGTTCTGACCATAGGTTGAAAATTTGCAGCCAGTTAAGGGGAAATGCAGTTGGTTCAACTTAAAATGATCATAAATCTTAGCACAAAATGAATTAGGTCTCTCATGACCTACTCACAGATAGATAATTGAGTTATCTTTCCATAGCCACCGACCATGCTAAAATCATACCTCCGAGTAAAAAGTTATGCCCATTTTAGTAAAGGCCTGTCGAACAGGCCCTCACGACGGATCTTCAGTCCCGACCGTCGTGAGGCCCGGCAGCAACCTTCCCAGGGGTCTTTTTACCTTTCCCACTCTGTTTAAACTCTATTTTACGTCGTTTTGACCCTAAATCATCAGATTTTAGTCAGTTTAAGCCTAGAAACATAATTAAAACATACCCTAGTCAAATCATTAAATCAAAACATAGAAAATTAGAAGCAAGAGAGGAGAAAAAAGCTCAAGAACTCTAGTTAAGGAACGCCACAAGCTCCAGCAGTTCCAGCCCCAAAACTTAAGTATTTTTCTGTGGACTTCATCACCAGATATGTGGGATTTCACTAGTGGGCTCCTTTCACCCATTGGGTCCTTAGTTTCAGTCAGTTCTTGATTCTCTTATCATGATTAAACCTAGGGTTTCTAGAACTTTGATATAACTTCATGAATTTAATAAATATATGTTCCAAATCAGATTATCATGTTATTACTCAGATTATCGCATGAATTTCAGAACCCTAGCTTCGTATTTTTTTAGATTTTGAATTACATATGCTAGGTCATATATTTCAGACAGTTAAGATGTACACGCCTTAGTTATAAATGCATAATTACCAGATTAATTGTTGCATTCTCAGTTTGCATGTTCAGTTTGAGCTATCCAGTATTTACAGAAATTCAGATATAATCAGTTAATTTACAGAATTCATTGGGAGTAGCATAATACCGAGTTGAACTAGGATTTAACGTACCCTATAGTCCCAGAACTACTAGCCATGTAGGTTGTAAGTCCCCTCTGTGTGCAATCAATTTTTTGATCACGCCAGCATGCCTTTATACCTTTTGCAGGGTATATTGGGTCCTCTCGATGGGACATATACATCGGACTCCACATTTAGCTTATGTGGTTTTATTATCGGTTATTAGTAGCTCCCACAGTTCAGTCAGACTCTCTGAATTGACCATTTATCATTATATTCAATATTCAGTTTCAGCATGTTATAAATTGGTTATTGCATCCAGTTAGTTCAGAAATTAGCACATCACGTTCAGATTATTATTCTTGTCTTTGTGCTTTTTAGTTATGTTTTATTTCAGCTTTACTGTATCCTACATGCTCAGTACCTTTCAAGTACTGACACATACGTGCGCTAAATCTTCTCTTGATGTCGATTTAGGTTCTCAGCATCCAGATCACGCATAGATTGATTTCCTGATCTCCAGTTCAACAAAATTCAATGGTGAGTCCTCATTCTCCGAGGACAACAATCATGAGTTTCATTGTAGTCTTTAGTCAGTTAGTTTCAGTTTTTGCTAGATTTAGCTGGGGCTTGTCCCAGTATTTCTAGTCTAGTCTAGAGGCTATTTTCAAACATAGTTATATTCCGCTTAGTATTGAGTTAATATTTCTTTTGTATTAAACTCAATGTTTTCAAATATCTCAGTTATAGAATATGGGTATTCCCCATATTTTCATTCTAAGTATTATTTAGCTTCTGCAACAGTTTATTATCTTTAGTATGCTCATGATCATGCCAGCAGGGTTAGCTTGTGATTACTTGTGGTCCTAGGTTCTGTGTCTGGGTCTTGGGGGTAGCTCGGGGTGTGACAATGATAGTATATGATGATTGGTTTCTCTTATCAACATGTGTTCATCTCCACTGCTAAAGTATGACGATATGTACTCTTAAATGATATGCTATGCAAAATTGGACATTGACCATGGTTCTTGTTGAGTTTACGATTGAGTAAGGTTATGGAGCTTTTATTATTCATTGCACTTGTTGACTTAATGAGGGTTCATGGGTAATTATATTGCTTTAGTTATGTTGTAATGAACTTTTATTCATTCTTGTGGCTATTATAACTTGATGATAGAGTTACCTTGACTATGTGTTCAATTATGTGATATGCATGTTGACTTGACTAGACTTAGTATTGTTGGTCTTGTGATGTACATGGTTTTGACTTAATGAATATATCTTATTAATTGGTATGGTGTTCTAGAATGTGCATAAATCTTTTGAAATTAAATTTAATACTTTAATGAATTGTCCCCCCTTGTTAGCATGATTTTATGATATGCGTGCATACGTTCTCATACTTAGTACAAGTGGTTTACTAACCCCATTTTCTCCTTTTTTCCCCAACATTTTAGGTTTTGGTTCTTGAAGGACTCTTAAGACGAATTTGAAGGAAGACTTTGAATTCTCATTCATCCAAGTTGGCTAGGTCCTCAGTTTCAGAGGGCAATGGCAATATCAAGCTTATGAAGTTGTTCTAGTTTTAAGAATTTTATGTTCTTTACTTTTGATATGAGTACTAAACATTATATAGCCTATATGTGGATTTGTTACATTGATATATGGGCTAGGCCCAACTTGTTATATTTTTAAGATGGTTATGAGATGAAACATCCATTTAAGACTATGTTATAACTTACATATCTATAGGCAATAAAAGTAGAAAACTATGTAATCTTCCTATACGAAGGGTCTATGTATACTCGATATGAATATTATGCGTATATAGAGGTCTATGTAAACCTCAATGTAGAAGTAATGAAATGTTTTAAATTTTCTGCATTTTGACCTATGAATGTAATGATGTAAGATAAGAGGCTAGTCTTAGTCCTCAAAAGAGAATGATGACGTCGGTTATGTCTAGGGGGTGCTCCTCGAATGTGACAAAGAGGATGAGTAGCAGGCTGAGACAACATGTATTTATCCCATAGACCCTGTATTAGCTCTGTAGATCATTCTATTCATGAAAGGGTTGGTTTTGTGGAGTGCTTCCTTCTGGTCAAGCAACTCAAGATCCTGCCAGTCCTCCTATTGCTATCATTGTCCCCAAGGTGGGTTGAACTTGAGGTAATGATGCTTTCTTATGCCCTTTATTGGGTCCAATTATGATTATTAATGACATAACATGTTGACCAAGTTTTGAAGTTGAAACCGCATGTGTTCCATGGTTTCGAGAGTGAGGATGCATATCAGTTCATCCTAGATTGTTCTGAGAGGCTTCATAAGTTTGGAATTATCCATCAGCATAGGATTGAGTTCTTGACTTTTCAACTTCAAGGTGAGGATAGTAGTCGTGGAGATCTTATGTGGTGTGCAGATCTTCAGTTTTACCCCACTCATTATGACCCAGTTTCATGCTATGTTTTGGAGATATATTTTCCTCAGACTTTGAGAGGTCATAAGAAAGAGGAGTTCATGGCTTTGGAGCATGGTGGTATCTCTGTGGCTGCTTATGAGGACAATTTCCATGCCTTGTCTAGATATGCTACACAGTTGGTGACTACCGAGGAAGAAAGGATCCATTTATTTCTTAAGGGACTAAATTTTGAGTTGTAGGTATTACTGTTCATATGACCTTTGCATGGGAAAACTTTAATGAGATAATATATTATGTGAATAAAGAGGAGAGGGTGAGGCAAGATGGTCAGGATAAGACATTGGCAAAAAAGCCGAAAAACTCGAGTTTCAAGGTTCTTACTGTTAAGGTTTAGGGAATACTTGAAGGCAGGACAGTTCACTATTACTGCTTCTACATGTAACTACTTGGGAACTTTACCTCATAATTTGATTTAGGATAACCTAGGAGTCGCGCCTTCGACATGCAGCAAGCCATCTTGCGATTGTACTTCCTATAATTGTAGAGAATCTGGGCATATAAGGAGAGATAGTCCCACCTATGTGTGATGGAACGCGCAACAACAGTCTAGAGTAGTGGTGGGCATGGGAAATTGTAATAATGGTTGAGAGCATACACAATGTGGGGAAGAAGAAAATCAGCGAGGCAACAGAGGTAGGGGAAATGGGAAAGCATGCAGAGGTACAATGCATCCAGGCAGGGAAGTTTCCCATCATGATAGGGCTTATTGTTACACCTTTCCATGCAAGATTAAGGCAGAGGCAACTGATATAGTAATCACAAGTACTATTCTTGTCTGTGACCGTATAACTAATATGTTATTTGATCCACATTCTACTTATTCTTTTGCGTTTGTGAGATTCTCCAAATCATTTGCTATGATTTGTGATATACTTGATGCCCACATCCATGTTTCTACCTAGTTGTAAAGTCTGTCATAGTCACCTACATCTATTGTGCTAAATTTCGATATACTTGATGCCTCCATCCTTGTTTCTATCCAGTTGGAAAGTCTGTCCTAGTCACCTATGTCTATTGTGCTTGTCCTATTTTGTTTTTGGGTTTTAAGACTTGGGGTGACTTGGTGAGTTCGAATATTGCTGACTTTGACATAATCTTAGGCATGACTTGGTTATTCCTCTATTATGCTCTGCTTAATTGTAATACTAAGTCTGTATTTCTAGAAGCTCTGGAAGGGAAAAGTTAGAGTGGGAAGGGATGTATAAGCCTAAGCAAGCTAAGATCATATCCTCTATTTAGGATCGGAAACTTCTAAGGCAGGGTTGATTGTCGTATTTTGCTCATATTCGGGTTGAGTCTTTATCTATTGAGTCTATTCCTGTGGTGTCAAAATTAAGAGAAATGTTTCCTAATGATTTACCATGCTTCTTGATAGAGATATAAATTTGTGCATGGTTGTAGAACCTGGTACTCATCCCATTTCTATCCCTCTATATCGCATGGCTCCAGCGGAATTAAGAGAGCTTAAGGTTCAAATGAAGAGCTTCTTAATAAAGGATTTATTCATCCTAGTTCTACCCCGTAGGGTGCTCCAGTTTTGTTTGTGAAGAAAACGGATGATAGTATGAGGATGTGCATAGATTATCGATAATTGAGTAGGGTCACCATTCGAAACAAGTACCCATTGCCTCGAATAGATGATATTTTTGACCAATTTCAAGGTGCATCAATTTTCTCTAAGATTGATTAAGGTATGGTTACCATCAGTTTAAAATAAGGCTTAATAATGTGAATAAAACGCAATTTTGAACGCGCTATAAGCACTACGAGTTTCTAGTTATGTCGTTTGGGTTGACTAATGCACCTGCAACTTTAATTAATTTAATGAATGTTGTGTTCAATCCATTTCTTGATTGATTCATCATAGTCCTTATTGATGATGTTTAATTCTACTTGAAAAGTGAGAAGAAGCATGCCGACCATCTTCGTATTATTCTTGGTGTTCTTGGGAAACAAAGATTGTATGCAAAATTATCTAAGTGTGAATTTTTGTTGTCTTCGATTGCATTTTGGGTGCATGTAGTTTTAAAATAAGGGGTAATGATAGATCCCAAAATATTGAGGCGGTTAATAATTGGGTTCGACCTAGCTACTGTGACGGAAGTTAGGAGTTATGTGGGGGCTCGCTAGCTACTATTGTTGATTTATGAAGAACTTTGCTTCTATCGACACTAAATTGACAAATTTGACTAAAAAAGAGGTACCCTTCGAATGGACTGAAAAATGTGAGGATAATTTCCAAAAGCTCAAGACTATGTTGACCATCACACCTATCTTAGCACTACCGATAGAAGGTAAAGATTTTATATTTTATTGTGATGCTTCACATTTTGGTTTGGGTGTTTTGTTAATGCAGCATTAAGAATGTGATAGCTCATGCATCACAACAATTTAAGGTGCATGAATGGAATTATCTAACACATGATTTGTATTTGGCAGCGGTAGTATTTGCTCTTAAGATATGGAGGCATCACCTTTATGGTGTCAAGTGTGAAGTGTTTACTGATCATCGTAGTTTGCAGCATGTGTTCTCGCAAAAGGATATAATTTGAGAAAGCGAAGGTGGATGTAGTTACTTAAGGATTGTGATGTCATCATTCAATGCCATCCAATTAAGGCTAATGTAGTGGCTGACACTTTGAGTCGAAAAGCAATGAGTATGGGTAGTTTAGTTGCTTAAGTATAACCAAGAGACCTTTGTCTAAAAAAATTTAGAACTTAGAATCTAAATTTGTAGAGTTAGGAATCTCCGAAAGAGGTGGGTAATAGCCAGAATTGAAGTGAGGGCCACGTTAATTGAGGAGATCAAGGACAAACAATTTGATGATGGAAATTTGAATGAGTTGAAGAAGAAGACCGTGATTGGTAAGGAACAAGAGACCACTTTTGATACGGAAGGTGTGCTCAATTTTAAAGTAAGGATTTGTGTTCCTCGAGTTGATGAATTGATTCAGTTATTGTTGAGAGAATCCCCTGGTTTGTGATATTCGGTTCACCCAAGAGTGACAAAGATGTACCAAGATTTGATGCGGATTTATTGGTGGTCAAGAATAAAAAAGGATATAGATGAGTTTGTGGCTAAGTTTCAAAATTGTCAACAAGTGAAGTATGAGCACCTAAGGTTTGTAGGTTTGCTTTAAAATGCCAATTCCGTAATGGAAGTGGGAGAGGATAGCCATGGATTTTGTGGTTTGTCTTCCATCCCATTTTATCCCGGTAAGAATAGATTATAATGCTGAACAATTAGCTAAGGTGGTGAAAGATATAGTGAGATTGCATGGGTACCCCTTTCTATCATATCAGACCGTGGTACACAGTTTACCTCCAAGTTTTGGAGGAATTATATGATGAATTGGGCACACAATTCACTTTTTGTACCGGTTTCAATCCGCAGAAGGACGGGAAATCAAATATGACTATTCAAGTGTTAGAAGACATGTTGAGGGCATATGTGATTGCTTTTAGAGTGTATTGGGTTAAGTTATTAACTTTGTGTGAGTTCTCTTATGATAATAATTATCACCCCAACATTGATATGACACCATTTGAAGCACTCTATGGAAGGGAATGTAGATCACTTATAGGATGGTTCAAGGCTGGAGATGTGAAACCATTGGGGGTTAATGAATGAAGGATGATCAAGAGAAGGTAAGGAGTATTCAAACTAAACTTTTGGCAGCCAAGAGTAGACAAAAAAAGTATGCAGACCATATGGTAAGAGACATGTCATTTTAGACTAGTGAGAATGTTCTTCTTAAGGTATCACCAATGAAAGGGGTGATGAGATTTGACAAGAGGGAAATATAAGTCTGCGATACATTTGTCCCTTCTAGATTATTGAATGTGTAGGGCCATTCGCTTATAGATAGGATTTACCTCCTTAATTATTGGAAGTTCAACCGGTATTTCATGTGTCCATGTTGAAGAGATGTCATTGTTAAAAGGATAAAATAATAAAACAAGACTCAATTGTGTTAGATAAAGACCTTAAATATGAGAAGAAATTGATTGCAATTCTTTATTGCGATGTTTGGAAGTTGAGGACCAAGGAGATTAAGTATGTGAAGGTTTAATGAAGCATCGTCCAGTTGAAGAGGCTACATGGGAAACCGAGAAGGACATGTGACACAAGTATCCCTAGTTGTTCTTGGAGAAGGACATGTGATACAAGTATCCCTAGTTGTTCTTGGATTCAGGTACTACTCTATACCATGTTTAGCCTATTTTCCTAGTGCTGGTTAAGTTGTTATTCATGGTAACAACCGGTTCCATCGTTATAGAAAAGCCAACAAAGAAAATTTTGGGCTGGAAAATGTTTTCGTAGTAACTTGAAATTTCCCAATCTAGTCCAAATTTGGATGAAATCATAGTCTTTAAAGTCTAGAGAACTCCGGTAACAATGTGGTGATCTAATTGTGAACTAGATCACATGAGCAGATAATTAAGACGTTCTGACACACTAACTTGGTCAATTGACACATTCTGACATAAATATGGGATAAGTTGCCACGTTTTGTCAAAAACATTTGCCATGTACCACGTTATGGTATGCTAACAATATGGGTTTGGGTTTCATGAGAGGACCATTGACTTGTAATAACTGTATATCTTGAGAAATGTGAAGTTGTATGTTGTTTCATAAATTATGATGATATTGTATATGTTTAGTGTATTTATGTTATTATTATGTCGTAATGACTTATATGTGTTGCACTTAGTAGGACAGCCGCGTGATTCTACACTTATACTACACCTTCTTCTTTTTTGTAGAGTACAAACAATCTTCAAGCGGCTATTGACAGACATCTGTTAGATGATCAGTGATCCTTTTGAATTGATATGTGAGCCATTTCTTTTGGGTGCCATGTCTTCTCTTTCTGTTTATGTCCATAATTAAGACTTATACTAGTTCTTCATTTAGTTTTATGTTAGTTTAGGGTGTTACCCTTCTTGTTAGGCTTATTGTTTATCTTTAGATGTTTTGGTACATTGACTTATAGGTTCTTGGCGTATTTTACATGTTTTTTTGGTTGTTAGACTATCGGTTTGGAGTTTATGGGAACTCCTTATTTCTTTCCTTATGTAACGATAGGGTTCCATCGGTTCAGAAATGCCAATAAGGGAAAAATTGAGGCCAGAAAAACTTTTTCGTAGTAATTGGATTTTCCCAACCTTGCTCATATTTGGAGGATATAATAGCCATCAAAGTGTAGGGATATCTGGTCACAATCTGTTGGACTAATTATGAATGTGATTAGAGAAGGTGTTATATAACTCATTAAAAAATCTGTACGACTTTACAGAATTGAATTTGGGTAAGTAAATCTCGGGTAATTGGTCTTACCGTGAAGGGTATTTTCTGAGCTTAATGGGGTAAGAGTGTGTTGTAAAAAAGGGGAATCGAATTTCTTCTTAAAAGTATCTGTCTCTCTTTTGGATGCTGTAGCAGGAGTTGTGCCATTGTAGCGAGATGGTGGCCGCTGTGGCGGACAAGATGAGAATTCAAATTATAAGTTCAAGAAGGGAGTTCACTAATCCACTCTGTGTCAATATAGCGCCGCCGCTATAGTGGGATGAGTTCCCCATAGAGGGATAGGCACGTAAAACCCCTAAATGACCTTATTTGGTAATTTTCAACTTTTAAAGCAACGAAAATACCCCCAGGTGATTATAACTCTTTTTTCACCATTCTTGAGGCTAAAAGTAATCTTTTAACTCCTCGAATCCGTTATTTGACCCATATAATGTATTAGAATCGGTTAATGTTGATTAGTAAAGGTTTCTTGATATATTCTTTGGTGGAAACAACACTAAATTTGTTAGTTGAGATTATGAGTTTGATCCAGGGTTCATACAATGGTTAGTAAGAAGGGTAATTAGTGATTGTTTATTGATTACCGTATTAATGATTTTTTTCCAAAACAAGCACAAGCGCAACGAATCTAGAATGGGAAGGATAAAGTTTCTTAGGGTTACAAGCTTGTTTCGAGGTAGGTGGTGGTTGTGATTCTATGTTTGTCTGATTCATGCTTGTTCTTGCTGCATTATGATACATGTATATGTATGAATGTTTCAATGTTGAATCACACTTGATGTAAATGAGATATATGAACTATCAGTGTTATGAAACCATGAATTAAATTTATGATCTTGATGATGTCTTGTGATTGTGGTTGTGGATCGGGTTGCCACATTCCGACATAACTATTGCATTGGATTGCCATGTACTGCACAAATTGGATCGGGTTGCCATGATCCAACATAATTATGGGATCAGATTTCCACGTTCTGGCAAGCTAATTGTTTGGGTTTGGGTTCCATGAGAGGACCAATGATGTGATATGAAATGTGAAGTTATTGTTGTTTGCATAAGTTAATAATGTTGTATATCTTGATATATATGCATGTGATTATAATGTTATTTCACTTTTTTATGTTGCACTAGTGGATAACCACGTGATCCTACCAGTACACTGTGGTTGTGTACTATTCTGCACTTCCTATTATTTTAATTGAATATAGAGCATCTTCATGCCACTTTTGACAGACCTCTTTTAGAAGATCAGTGATTGTGGCTCTCAAGGGTGAGCCACTTCTTGTGGGATACCATGGGATTCTCTTTCGTCTACGTCTACAATTTTTGGACTTAGACAATAATTTTAGTTAGTGGAATAGTTCATTAGTATTCTTTTGTTTAGACTTTGATCAATTGTAGATGTTTTGGTAGATTGACTTTTAGGTTCTAGGTTTATCTTCCGCATTGTAGTTATTAGATCATTTGTTGAAGTTATAAGACTTTCATTTAGTATTTATTTTTGTTTTCCTTTGTTAAATGCCTTAGCTTTTGGTTTAGTTGCTTGTTTTGGGCTGTAGTAGTGGTTCTCCTAGGAAAGTGTTAGGGTTGCCAATAACGATGTTCTGGGTTGTGAAAAAGTTGGTATTAGAGCCTAGGCTCATTGATCTCGATGTACCAAAATGAGTCTAATAGAGTAACGTGAAACGATACGGGGACTATTAGAACCCTCAAAGTGAACTAAGGTATCTAGAGCCTCACATGTGCCTTAAAGTGTTAATAACTTGTTTATAAGGTATGTCACATCTTTTAATAGTTGGTTTGATGAGGTTTGAGGTCAAACATCAAAGGACGACCAAGACGTTCGAAATATGTCATTTGTGTGCTAGTGTGCCTTTGTATGTTTGACTTGTTTGTAAGTGTCGTTTGGACTTTAAAATGATAGAGAGAGGTATCCTGTATGTATATGTTTGTGTTTATGGGCGAAATGCCCGGGTACGATTCCCTAAAGACCACCTAAAGCTGGTAAAAGACTGCCTAGGAAGTGTCAAATGACGCCCCATAGTTACATTGACGTCCCGTCGATTGGGGGCATGGCTCCATACATAGGCGTGGGAGCTCTTCCCATAAAAGTTGAGTCTTTGTCACAAACTATGGAGTGCAGGATGACTCGTCAATGAGACGACGCTCCGATGACTGCATCCGTAGATTGGACCTGCAACTCTCTGTTAAGACAAGACCAAGAGAAGGGTGAATTGGGAAATTCATCCCACGTTCCAACTAAAGTATGGATGGTTATGTCACCTATTTTTGGGTATTATAATTTGATTAAAAACATAAAACCCCAATTTAGAATTCATATTTAAATCAAACCATTCTCTTTCAAAATAAAATCTAACTAGAACCTCCATTGGAGACAAAACATAAGATCAAGCTTGGGGATAGATTCTCCAAATTTTCATGGTCTTCTCTTCTGTTAAGGTGTGTTAAACCTTGATTATTTGTTAACCTTTCATCTAAGGAGTTATTTCAAAGGGTTTTCAATATGATTCTATGGTAAAAATTGCTATGTTTCAATCTAGCCTTGGGTTCATTATCAATTTGATTTCAAAGTCATTCTAATGATGAATTTATGTTTAGTCAATGTTTTAAGATGAATTTCAAATAAATTCCATGAAGAATCCATGATCTCCTTAATCTCTCAATTCATGATATAATATGAGTCTTGTGATCTTGATTAGATGATGATTCAATTGTGGTTAGATTATAGTGTATTGTTTAACCCTAATTCTATCTATGTCAATTGATTATGAGTTGTTGAGAATTAATCAATGGTGATCATAGCTTGGAGAATTGGTAAGCTGACCTAAATTCCTTATTGTAGTCGTGGAGTTGACATTGTATGGTATGGTACCCTTATGGTGGCGATGTTTACATTGTTGTCTATCTCTTTGTGTTGTGATCATGGCCTTAAAGGAAATATATTTAATGTGAATTTTTGTTATGATGATCACACGTATGAAGTTACGTGCATAGTCTTCCATTGTAGTATTATGATCTAGATTTGTTGATGATGTTATGTATATGTGAATGATTATGTTAGGGTTAGGTATGGTGTACATGTTTGATGATGATGAATACCATTATAGAATGATCCCCTACCTATGTAACCTATATGAATGTGTGATCATTGCACGCAAGGAGTTTTTATCCTAAAGTTGAATATGTTCTTGTCTCTTATGATGTAATGTGAATGGGTGATCTATAGTCCCTAATACTCTATATGTGGGTTGTCTATGACTTGAGGGATATGATATATGTGTTGTTATCCTATGAAGGGTAGTTCCCTAAGTAACTAGGGTATTGCTTTTAGGTGATCATGATGACCAATATGTAGACACACACATCTCAAGGATGATGATAAGTGTAATATGTTCATGATGTCAAATGAAGGAATAGAAGTATAAACATGCATCTTAACTAGGATGACTTGAGAGGTGTACTAGTGTAGGTAAGGGTATGAGACTTTACCTATACATTGCACATGTGGAGCTTGAAAAAATAGTTTGAAGGGTGGTTTCATTATGTACATAAGTTATGAATGTATTATTAAGCTATGAACATGATTTATATGAAATGATGATAAGTGTATGATTATGACGGATTAGAAGTGATCCTCTTATGCATCTTAATACTATGTTATGATGTAATGTATGTGACTAAACAAGTATGATCATGTAGTGTCTAAATTTGTTTATATGAAATGTTTGCTTATATGTACACCTACACACATGAATGTATGAATGAAGTATGTTAATGATGATCTAGTAATGAGAGTTTCTTGGATGTATTCCTTATTTGTACTCTATGCTAGTTCATGTTATTATTATGTGAAAGGATACTCTCACATGAATTAGGTTTTTATGAAAGGACATTCTCATTATTGACCTATGAGCTATGTATATGTCTATGAGGGGTTAATCTCCTAAAGTCTGTTTTATGAACAAATGTTTAATAAAGACTTAAAGGCATTTCAAAAATGGAAAGTTAGCTTAGCGCCGAGTGAACTTGACAATGAGAGGTGTCCCTTCACAAAAATGAAGGTAGGTTCACCAATGTTCTCATGAGCTAGAAACTATAATGCTTGGTAGCATGAAGAGGGTTTCAAGTAAAAGCCTTCTAGTTCCTTAACTATGTTTCCCCCATAGGAACCTTAGCAAGTGGATCCAGCTAGACGCTATATGAAGATTCATGTCTTACCTCGGCAAGTAAGGTGCCCTCCTTTCGGTGTGAGGGCATGAAACTGAATTCCATGCTTAGATCACATGGTCTAATGTCGGTTAAGGTAAAGTTTCCCTAATGTAAAATGAACAGTGGAAGTAATATGATAAAGGAATGTGACTTTACCTATGCATTTCACAAGCGGCTCTTGAAAGGAATTCTAGGAAGGAATTCAATATGCATATGTATAGATCTCTTATGCATGACATTGTAGTATTGACCTACTTGTATGATTATATGTATGTTGGTCTTATTGACTATATGATGAAGGTCTTACTTAATATGCATGCTATTGGTTATACCTGTTATGTCGATGAAATGAACTCTCTGTATATGCAAGATTGTCTATTACTTCATTATGATGATATTGGTAATATTCACTTACATATTCTCTTGAGATGTGCTTAGATACTAAATGGACTATGACTATGATGTGATAAGTGAATGAGTCTTACAGGAGGTTTATGGGGTATGTTGGTTCTTATGTGAAGTATGTGTTTCATGATATGTAATGACTTTATGAATGTATATGCTTAAAATGATGAAGGTTGTATGAATGTGCACCTTGGTGACCTTAACATGATACTTTGGTGTGAATGGTGGAATGGGACACTATTCATACATTGTACTAGGTATTGTTTAAGGGTTGTTTTGGGTGAAGAAGTAAGGTAAAAGAAAGGTAATGCTATGAAGATGTTGGATGTGCCTTAAATGTGAAATATGTCTTTGTGTGCTATTGGGAATAATGTCCATGTGTATATAATGTATGTGAACTATAATGTGCTTATAGTGTCAATGTTCATGAAGTTTTACTAAAAAACATGATGCATGTTTTCTAACTAAATGTCCTCTCTAAATGTATGTTTTTGCATGATTATAATACTTAGTGCATTCTTGTACTAATACCATTCTTCATCATTTTTTACACAAAGTGTAGGTGGTGATGGCTAGAGAATGTTTCTTGAAGTGAAGGGCTTGGATAGATGTTTCCAAAGTTCTTAAAAGGGTCCTTATGATTCAAGGATTTCCATGTAATGATGTAATTTAAAGTTTTTATTGTAGTCTAGATTATTCTTTTATGTTGTTAAGGGCCATGCCCCTATTCTATTATATTGATGTTCAGTTTAGAATGGAAAAAAGATTTATAGTCTAACAATGAACTTATAATATTTTATAAATGACGTGATGTTCTAGCATCATGTAATGCCACAAAAAGTTCAATATTTGCACTAAATTTCTATGACAATGTGATGAATGATGTTTATGGGCTTGTATAAAACCTCCGAATGGTCAAACACGCCATGTTACTTCTAGGGTGTGCTCCGTGGTCATGACAAGGACACCTTTGATTTTCTTTGAAAGGCTATATGAATTTAGGAAATCTCTATTTTTCTTTTATCTCCTTTTGTGCTATGACTTGATTCCAATTGGTATATGTCGATTCCGATGGTATCTAACCTCCTTCATTCTTCAATCCGCAAAGGGTTAATACTAGGTATAATGATGTTAGACATGTAATTCTTGTCAATGCTCCAACTAAGGAATCCACCGGGGAAGTCACGGTCGAGGCAGAGGTAGAAGAAGAGCTAGGGGTAGAGGCCGCAGGAGAGTAACATATGTGCATGTGAATGAGAACCCACATTTGCATAACAAGGAGATAGAAGAAGATATTGAGGAAAATGAAGAAGAGGAAGAGGTGCAAGCTGAGACTATAAGTGTTCCTTGCATCGATCCGGTGTTGTCTCAATAGATCATTTCATTCTTGAAAGGATTGTATGGTTGGGGAATACTTTCTTATGTTCAAGAAACTCAAGCTCCCACTAATCCCCCTGTTGCTAGGATTACGCCAGAGACGGGTGAAGTAGGAGTAAAAAGTCTTTCCTCCGTCCTTTGTTGGGTTCTCTGATGACCGGTAATGAGCATGACGTGTTGACTAAGTTTCTGAAGCTTAAGCCTTTGGTATTTCTTAGTTCCAAGAGTGAAGATGCTTATGAGTTTATCTTGGACTATTATGAGAGGTTGCTTAAATTTGGTATTGTTCACCGACATGGCATTGAGTTTGTATCTTTTCAACTTCAAGGTGAGGCCAAGAAATGAGGAGAGCTTATATGGAGTGCAAACCTTCTACATTACCTCCACTAGTTGGACCCAATTCTATGCCTTGTTTCTAGAGAAATACGTGGAGAGGACTCTGAAGGATTGCAATAAGGATGAGTTTATGGTATTAGATCAAGGTGGTATGTATGTTCCTACTTATGAGGCCATGCTTCATGCGTTATCAAGATATGCTACGCAATTGGTTGCTACAAATGAGGAGAGGCTCTGGTTATTTATTTGAAATTAGAATTCTGAGTTGCATGTATTATCTTTTGAGATGACTTCTGCGGGGAGTAATTTTAATAAGGTGATTGCCTATGTTAATAAAGTGGAGGGGTGTGGCGATATGGTCAAGCAAATGCTTGGGAAAAGAGGGCAAAGAATGCAAGTAACTTTCAAGGCTCTTACTTTAAGGGGTCTGGAAGGCCAACACTTGCAGCCAAGCAAACATTCCGCTATGCCCGCCTCTACAAGTAACTATTCGGAAACTGCATCTCATAATTTTTCAGAATAGTTAGAGTGTCGTGCCTGTGATGGCAGAAGACCATCTTGTGATCGTATTTGCTACAATTGTGGTGAAATTGGGAACGTAAGGAGATATTGTCCCCATCCGCATGTGTTAGAGTCCATGCAGAAGCCTTCTAGAGAAATTGTACCCATAAGAAATGGTAATAATGGTAAAGGACATCAACAAGGTGGGAAAGAAGGTAATATGCAAGGTCGAGGAGGTAGAAGAAATAGTAACGAAGGTAGAAGTAAGACGCAGCCAGGCAGAGAGGTTGCTCGTATTGATGATAGAGCTCAATTTTATGCTTAATCTGTCACATGTACTATTCTTGGATTGTGACCAGATGACGAATGTGTTATTGTTTTTGAGTTCCACTTATTCTTATGTGTCTGTAAGATTTACCTCTGATTTTGAGATAATGTGCGATGTTCTTGATGCCCCTATTCATGTTTGTATCCCTGTTGGAGAGTAACTCATAGTCACCCATGTCTATTGTGCTTGCCATATTTTGTTTATGGGATTTCATCCTTGGTTTTATTTGGTGATTTTGGATATGTTTGAATTTGAAATAATCTTAGGCATGACTTGGTTGTCCCCCTATTATATTGTGATTAATTGTTATGCTAAGTCTGTGAATCTATAAATTCTGGGAAGGGAAAAATTATAGTGGGAAGGGATGTACAAGATTAAGCAAGCTAAGATTATATTCTTCTTTCGGACTAGTAAATAAGTAGGGCATGGTTGTTTGGATTATTTGACTTATGTTAGGGATGTTAAGATTGAGGCTCCATCTATTGGTTCTATTCCAGTGGTGTCGGAGTTTACTGAAGTGTTTCTAAATGATTTTCCTAGTGTTTATCTGAACGGAGATATATATTTTTGTATTTTCTTAGAGCATGGTACTCGTTCCATTCCTATCCCTCTATGTCGCATGGCTCCAACTGAATTGAGGGAGCTTCAGGATCAAATACAAGAACTTCTTGATAAGGGATTCATTTTTCCTAGTGGTTCCCCATGGGGTGCTCCGATTTTATTTGTCAAGAAAAATGATGGTAGTATGAGAATGTGTATAGATTACCGACAGTTAAATAGGGTCACTGCCTCAAATAGATGATCTCTTGACCAATTTCAAGGGGAAACAATATTCTCTAAGATTGATTTAAGATCTGGGTATCATCAATTGAAAATTAGGCTTGAGGGTATACCCAAGACGACGTTTAGAACTCGTTATGGGCATTATGAGTTTTTTGTTATGTCTTTTGGTTTGACCAATGCGCCAGCAACATTCATGAGTTTGATGAATGGGGTGTTCAAGCTATTTGTTGACTCATTTTTTATAGTATTTATTGATGATATTTTGGTTTATTCAAAAAGTGAAGAAGAGCATGCCAACTATCTTCGTATTATTTGGTTGTGCTTGGGAAGCAAAAGTTATATGCTAAATTTTCCAAGTGTGGATTTTGGTTGAAATCGATTTCATTTTAAGGCATAAAGTCTCAAAGGAAGGGGTAATGTTAGATCCTCAAAAGGTTGAAGCGGTTAAGAATTGGGTGCGGTCTAGTTATGTGACAGAAGATAGGAGTTTTATGGGACTCACTAGCTATTATCGTCAATTTTTTTTAAGAATTTTGCTTCAATTGCTACTCAGTTGACTAACTTAACTAAAAAGAAGATACCATTTGAATGGACCGAAAAATGTCAGGAATGCTTCCAAAAACATAAGACTCTTTTGACCACAACGCCCATCCTATCATTAGCGATTGAGGGTAAGGATTTGCATTGTTGATTGTTATGCTTCACATTCATGTTTGTGTTCTTGTTAATGATGGATAAGAATGCTATAGATTATGTTTCATGTCAATTGAAGGATCATGATATGAATTATCCAACCCATGATTTGGAGTTGGCGGTGGTAGTATTTGATATGAAGATTTGGCGGCATTATATTTATGGTGTTAAGTGTGAATTGTTTACTGATTATCGTAGTTTGTAGCATGTGTTCACTAAAAAAGATCTGAATTTGAGACAACGAAGATGGATGAATTTACTCAAGGATTATGATGTGACCATTCAATACCATCCGATGAAGGTTAATGTTGTGGTAGACACATTGAGTCAAAAAACGGTAATTATGGGTAGCTTAGCCTACTTGAGTTAACCAAGCGACCTTTGTCCAAGGAAATTGATACCTTAGAGATCAAAGCTAAGTCCACATTAATTGAAGAGATCAAGGCCAAACAATTTGAAGATGGAAATTTAGTGGAGGTTAGAACGAATATTGCGATAAGTAAGTCTCAAGACACCTTTCTTGATGCAAGTGATGTACTCAATTATAAGGGTAGAGTATGTGTTCCTCGAGTTGATGACTTGGTTCAAAATTGTTGTAGGAATCTCATGGTTCACAATATTCTATCATCCGGGTGTGATCAAGATGTATAGATATCTAAAGCGAATTTATTGGTGGTCGGGTAGAAGAAACACACTGTGGAGTTCATGGCGAAGTGTCAAAATTCTCAACAAGTGAAGTATGAACATCAAAGTGCAACAAGCTTACTTCAAAGAATTCCAATTCCGGAATGGAAGTGGGAAACAATAGCCATAGATTTTGTGGTTGTCCTTCCCAAGACCTTGGAGAAGTTTGATTCTATTTGGGTAATGGTTGATAGATTGACCAAGTCACCCCTTTTTATTCTTGTGATAATAGATTACGCACCCACGCACACGCACACGCACAAGCACGCACGAGCACACACACGCACACACACACCTTGTATTTTGAACCTGTGAGCATATTTAAATTTTTGAAATAATTTAGTAATATTTTATTGGAAAAAGAATAAGAGTAAACTATTTATTCATAAAAACGGTGATGTAAAGAGTATAAAATTGGTCTAACTATCAGAACTTCTTCTATAATTCTATTTATTTTGTTAAAATATATAGGTCTACTTCCTTATTTATTTTCATAAAAATATGCATGTCTAAAGGTGAATATCTTAGCCTTATGCAATTTCTGAAGATAACTATTCTAGCTTTTAAACTAGTTTCAAATTTATTTGGAGGTCCTTAGAGATGAATTAGGCCTAAATTAATATTATTTTAGCCATTTTGAAACTTCATTTCGAAACTCATATACCAGAAGCCCCCTTTAGTCTCTTCAACATAAAGGCCTAAAAGAATACTATAAGTACATATGTTAAAGCATTTTTAAAAGAATATTTTTTTTCGTATCATTTACTCTAAAAGTATTTCAAAAAAAGAAAATCCCAAAAAAATAATATTAGTTCACATAAAAAATAAAAGAAAGACAATATATCAAAAACTTAAGAGTCATGTCACATAAGTAAAAGTTAGACATATCAAACAATATATTTAAGACCACGAAAGAAAGCTAAGAATTATTTGACGCATAATTTGTAAGACTCCAAACATTGCGATGATCCTAATTTCTTGTTGGCTTAATATTTTAGGACAATAATTAGTTCCCAAAGTAGAATATTGGGATGATCCTTATAATATTTGAAGCATCAAGTACTTGTCCTTGATCTATGAAGACATACCACTTAGTCTTAGAGAATATCAAATTCGAGCCCTTGAACTAGAGTGAAAGCAACTCACTTGATGAAACCTACACTTGTAGCAAAATAGAATAAAGTCACAATTAAATACTAAGTATAATAGTCATGCAAAAAACATGTTTAAAACATACATTTTGTTTGAAAGTCATGCTTCTATTCCATTTTGATAAAACTTCATGAACATAACTATAAAATTCATAAGATTCAAACATAACCAACATACAAGTCATTTCTTCACATTAGAACAAAATCAACATATAAGCCTTTTCATCACATTAAGATTTCACCTCAAGTAACCCCAAGCCATACCTTGTGCAATGTATGAATAGTGACGCCCATACAACCATCCACACTAGATAGCACAATAAGGCTACCAAAAGTGAACTTACCATTCATCCTTTCTATCTTTACACAATATTCATACATAAGAGGCATAAGCATTTCATAAGTCATAACAAAGAAGTAACTCATAATACAAGTTGAGTATAACATGCATCATTAAATTTAAACAAAAAAGAGTCAACATTCTTCATTAGCTTCATTTTGAGAACACATTCATACATTAGTCATTAAGAACTTAGACAACTCACTATAGCCCTCCAAAGCCTACTCGTGCAATGCATGAATGACATCACATACTACCACTTGCACTTCATAGAACTCCTCAATAAACCATAATTCACATCTCACATCATGGGAATAGGAATTTATCGAAATTGAACATAAGAGAAAACCGTGGAATCCGGTGTCAGAAATCCCTACACTGTAAAGTGATGGTCTACTTTCCTAAGGTAGGACTGGTAATATTCTAGCTTTGATGGAATCCATTAGCTGATATCTTATGTAGATACATTGTTGTGGGATATAGGTATATGTTCATTGGAACCCTATCCTAACATTGGGAGCGTTTCCATCTTACCATATCAACTCGGTGCTTAGCCTCCATTCCTATAGAGTATTTCATTCACATTACATTACTGTACTTGAGAGGAATTCCATTAGACTTCGACCCAAGAAACATCATTACACATAAAAGGGATGCGATAATTCTATAGATTCATGGTATATTACATATATAGATCATTGAATCCTCAAGAAGGGCCACCAACATTAGGTCTACTGATACAAGTTTCATCATTTCACACATGAAAGGCATACTGACACTAGGACTAATGGTTCAATGTTTATCATCACATTTGTTTCTAGACTCATCATGAAGGGCCACAAACACTAGGTCTACCGGTTCAAGACATAGCCTAGAATACTTCATCATTCATTTATGAAAGGAATGCCATTCGCCCATCGATTCATATTCATCAAGTCAAGACACATTTATAAGTCGTTTATGATAGGAATGAATTAAGACTATTGATTCTGTAACATCTCACAACTTGTAATAGCTAAGAATAAGTTTACAAACTAAAACTAATCATTTTTGAAAAGAAAAGGGAAAATCTTGAAAGGTTTTCTAAGTTAAGAATGTGAGTTTTGGTCATTTTTAAATGACCATAACTTCTAGCTCAGGATGAGTTATATATGATTATGGAAATGGGTAGAAATATCTTGGAATAATCTTTCCAATGCCGCCGAGTTTGCACGATTTTGATATCGTATGAGTGAGTTATGCCTTTCGAAAGTTGGGTTATTGGATTAAGAAAAGTCCCAATGTGGATTTAGGGAAGGGGAACGAGTCTTTTCACCAGCTAATTTCCTATTTCTATTTAGGGGTTTATTGGGGTAAAAAAAGTCTTAATTAAGTTTGGAAAATATAGAATTACACTTAGGGTTCGAAGAAGAGAGAAAAGAAGAAAGCTTGGGAGAGAAGTCAAGAATTTGCCAAGAAAGTCAAGCTTTGAGAATGGAATTCGTCGGGGATGATCCCTATCAAGGTATGTGAGATCTTTTAGTGTTGGGTCAATTCACCCACACACCAATCTTGATTCAATTAATGATTGGTGAGTTGTTGACATGTTAATATTTGATGTTCTTGAAAAAAATTGCCGAATTCTTGTTGGTTGATTTGATGAATGCCTAACATTGATTTTATTCATGGTTCTTGGTTTTTTCTCGAGTTAAATCTATTGGGTCTTGAGGTTACTGATGATCATAAGGGTTTGGGTAAGAAACCATGGAACTCTAGTGTTTAGAGATGAAAAACAGAGGAGAAAAGTCAAGAACACTGTAAAAACCCTAAATGGGTATGCTAAGTGATACTTCATGTGTCTAGAATGCCTACGATTAGACCGGGTTCACACGGATTGATGCGCGTAGAACCAGACCTCGGAACCCTTGCTACATCCAATCCAACTAACTTGGGGATTTAGTTGAGCTAGGAAAGGTTGGGTCCAACCATGTAGGGCTCTCGAATACAAAGATTAACTCGAAGGAGTCTTTACCAGACTTAAAAAGAGGAAATCTTAGGTTTGGAGGGTCTGGGTTAAATGGTCTTTTTCCAGGTTAAGGGTAGTATCGTAATTAACCTAAATATATAATTAATTATTTAATTAATAAGGTGGAGGGGCATTTTGGGGAGAGAGGGAAGAAATTGGGCTCTTGAAGTGAAGTCTTGCTCCACACGGGTTCGAACCTAGGTGGAAGCAATGGATTAAATTGGTTTTAATCTAAGTTAGTAAATTAATGTAATTAATTTATATTTATTATTTATTATATGATTTAAAATAAAAGTAAATCAGATTTTTAATAATTAAATAAAAACCTTATTTGACTAAATCCTAAACTAGACTCCTAATCCTAAGAAAACTCTTCTCTCCCACGCTCACGTCTCTATCACTGTAAGTCACGTTTTTTCTGCCAAAATAACATCAAAAACAGTAGGTAAACCAAAGATCTTCACACTTGAAGAACTCACACGAAAATATAAGGAAAAAAAACAAAATTTAATCAATCACGTAGGTAAAGAGAGGGTTTTCCGTCGAGTTTGATGTTGAACTTTTTTTTTGGACGGGAGTGTTGGAGAAGGTTTGGACAGCAACTTCAAGGCTTGAACGTCAAAAATATATGGGTTCTCTTCTCTCTTGGTCCCTTTCCCAAGAGATCCTTAAGATTTAGTCAATTCTAATCCGAAAACTAGGATTGTTCCCGTTGCATGTCCCTGTCACTAGCTCCCATTGATTCATAGGTTGGGTAAGTTTGCTGGTATATATTAGGGCTATAATGTGTTTTCGTGTTGAATATGTTCATGAATGTGTGTTTTGAATCTTATCAATGACAACCTATGTTTTACGAAAAGATGTGTATGTGTGTACAATGTAGCCGTGACTCCTTTGGTTTGATGTTAAAAAATAACATGTTATGGTTGTGTTCTTACGTGCATAAACTTATATAAATCGTGATGTTCATAAGTGATGTAAAAATTCTGATTTGAGTGCAATTCTTTATCGAATGAAATCTTGAAAATGCACCTAAAGAACTCACTAAAAAACTACTTAAAACGTCTAAACATTTAATGTGAATGAAGTGAGAAATATGCTGTAAAAATTTCCAGCAGCTTGTTAATGAGTTTCGGCCAAGCAAACGAGAATTTCATGCTGTGAAAAAATGAATCAAAATATGCGAGATCACTGGGGATTGAACCTGTGACTCACCATGTTGAAAATCAATGAAATAAGGTGAGAAAAGGGAATGTGGCATGTGGGACTTGAACCTATGACTGGCTGGCAAATGAAAAACATGAAAAGAAAAGAAATGAGAGGAGTGGGATTCGAATCCACAACCTCTCAGGAAGTAAAGGAGAAAGGAAAAAAATGAAAAGAAAAGGAATGTGAGGTGTGGGATTCGAACCCACAACCTCTTAGGCAGATTTTAGGATAATTAAAAATGCAAATAAAATAAATGTGATGCGTGGGAATTTAACCCACAACCTCTAGGCAGTAAAGGAGAATTACAAGAAAAATAAAGTGAGGCTGTGTGGGTTTGATCCCAAAACCTCATGGTCAATGCGACATAGTCAAGGAGAAATAAATAAAGAAATAAAAGGGGTTGTGGGGGTTCGAACCCACAACCCCTCGGCCAAAAGGAGAGAGTTTAAAAAAAATTAAATTTAAAGAAAATGAGGTTGTGGGGGTTCGATCCCACATCCTCTCAATCCCATTGAGCGATAAATGAAGAGAAAAACTGAGGAAAAAATAAAATGGAGGTGGTTGGACTCGATCTAGGGTCCCAATGTCATGAGGACTAAAAATAAAATCAATGAAAAATGTAAGAGTTGTCCAAGGGATTCGAACATGGGTTCCCTTGCCCAAATTTCCGCATTGATACATAAGTCATATGTGAATTAAATGTTCAAGAATAATGCCACCTACTTAGATCGAAATAGAGATCTTGGCATAAATACAAGATACATAAGTCTTGTACTACATAATCTTAGGAAGATATGAGTCACTTAACAAACTACGAATGAAGCCTCATGGCTTGTATGCATAGACCCATAAGTCAAGCATACGTTCAAAAGTAAGTGAACCTAAGATGTACGCAATGAAATGATGAAATGAACAACGAAATGATGAAATGAACAATGAAATAATGAAAAGAACAATTGAAAGGATGAAATGAAAAATACAATTATAAAATGAACAATGAAATGATGAAACCCTAGAATGGTTAAGTAAGAGTGTGAATCACCTTAAATGGCCAAGTGCATTGGCATATGATGAAATGAACAATTACATGATGAAACCCTAGAAGGGTCAAGTGAGAGTGTGAAGAGAACTAAATGTCCAAGTGAATTGGCATATGATGAAATGAACATTCACGTAAAAGGGGTGAGTAATTATGAAGAGCAAATGTGCTAATGTTAATGAATGTGGTGACAACATGATATGAGGTTAATCTAAAAGATGAGAGCAATCTCAAGTTAGCCTAAGTAAATGTTACAAAAACGTACTCACCTATGAGAGTGTAAAGTTAATGAAAAGACCAGTCTTTATGAACACTCTAATGAAAATATTGAGTTTAACACAGTTAATACTAATGATAAGATGAGAAATCATCTATTGAGCTATGATGTCCTCATACTAGAAGCTAGCTTCCATGACGTATGAGATGAATGCAATGAAACTTTATACTGAGCACCGATAGACTAGCTATGAGCGGTGATGACTTCTTTTGGGAAGGACAGAGGTTCACGTAACTCTTATGAGATGAGACTGTCCGACATGCCGGGTATGGGCCTCTATATATCTCCTAGTCTTCGAACCTATATTGCCAATATAGGGATCTGGCGGGGTTCAATTCCCAATGTACGCTAGCATGTTTTGGGTCACTTTGGCCGGTGATTCCACCTCTTTTCGGTGTGAGTTTACATGACACTGGATTTCATGATGATCACATGATCTATATCGGTTAAAGTTAAAGTTCCCAATTAATGAATGAGGCCAACCTTAAATGAAGCACATAATGAAATGAAAGATAACAAAGGTGTTAGGATAGTATAATAAAAAGGTGAGTTAGACTCAAGTAATGACATCAGGTCATTCTTGGTCATTGCACAACGAACCCGATGAAAGTCTTAAACTACATCCTAGGTATAACTGTGTTTACACTGGCCTATGAATGAACGAAGCAGACTCTGTGTTTGCTAATGCAGACTCCCTAGTTGAGGTCCCATATGTTGAGCCCTCATTTCTTGAAAGTCTTAATGTTAAGTCCATGATTCCAAGGTCTCATGGCATATGAATGAATATGAAAGATGTTATGTTCTATATGCAATATGATATGTGCTAAGTGTAAGATGTTATTTGTTGCGTGCAATACGATAAGTATGATGATGCATGTTATTCTCATGGAATGACTTTCCTAATCCAAATTTTGAAAGCTCATTGACTAGCCTAATCCAAATTTGGAAATCTCACTCACTTTCCTAATCACAATTTTGCAAGTCCACTAACTTGACCTTCCAAAATCATGTTGTCAGGAAAGAGCTATTCTTTCTCATGCATGTCCTTAGTGTGTACTAATTCCATACAAATATCTACTTTTAGGTGCAGGCACATGTGGACGCTAGAGCTTACAAGTTGACGTTCCAACCATCCAAACGTGGAGCTTTCATCCTAACTTGGTAGGCCCTCATGCTTTCAAGGATGTCTACTGTTATTATCTAGCTTAGATGTCGGCTTTAGTTAGTGGAGCATGTTCCACTAATGTTTCTTCCCACTTTCATTTTATACTTGGTATTGGTGCCGTTTTGGCAAAAATAAGTTTAAATTATGAATTGTTTCTTTTATTTTATTATCACTATATTAGATGGTTGATTTGTGAATGCCTATGATGTTAAGTTTAAAATGTTTAGCATGAAGTAAGAAGAAAAAAATTCAAATTTTCCGCTAAAATCAACCTAGATGAAGTATGAATGACGTATGTAGGCTTGTCTACGACCTGTGAGAGGTCAACGACGCCGGTCTCGTCTGAGGTCTAAATTTCGATCGTGACAAACACCTATGTACAGGGTTTGGGGCACCTCACCAAACAGAGCACCCAGTTCACCCCATTCTTCCCCCATCTTTTCGAACTAGTTTCTAAGTGATGTACTTACATTTCGTAGTTGATTCTAACACTCTAAGGTACGTCTAAAAATCATGAAATCATCCATAAAAATGATATCATGAATCTTGAATCCAGAATACAATTCAAGGTAAGTTAAGATCAAAGTCAAAGAAGTCGAGAGTCGAGTCTACCAGTTAAGAAGCAAGTCAAAGTAAGTTTTTAAGGTTTTCAACAGTCTTTAACAAACGTTTTTACTTTATTTTAAGGCTGAAGTTACAATTTAATAAAAGAGTAAAGAGTTGAGTCCATTTGTCAAAAGTTATAAGGGAACTAAGTATTCCCTAAGAGTTACAAATGTTATCATATTTTGATCAAGAAAGGAAGCTGAGACTTCCAACACAGCCTTTGGGCTAGTTTTAGAAAAGAGGAAACTATGATTTCCAAGAGAACTTTTAAAGCTAATTTTGAGCAATTACCTCTAACAAAATAAAAAGTTGTTTTTAAAACATATGAGGTAACTATTTTTTGGAGTATTGAGCACCGATATGGATATGCAAGTTCATATTGATTCAAGCCCCCATAAATCATGTAGCCAACATGGACAAAAGAAATGTCATAGTTTTTAGATGATTCCTTAGTTATTTTAGCATAGAATAATTGATCCACTTAGTAGTTCAGGTTCTATACCAACAACAAGGTATAGTACGGTCCTCTTTCAACGTGAGGTAAGACGTTGTACCATCACTTAGACTCATAGTGATGGTTGTCGGTTAGAGAATTTTTCACAAAAACTATATTACTTTGTATATAAGTAAAGTTTAGTTTGTTATTGAATTTTGTTTAACGAACTAAGTATTTTCATTGTTTTACAAGATATATATTGCATATGTATAATTGCTTTATATTTAGTCAATTCGTTCATGAGTTGTGCAGGGCCAATATAAGTGTTTCTTCGTTCTCTTTTCAAGCTTAAGTTGTTGTTAGTATTCCAACTCGCATACTCGTACACTCAAGGTACTTATGCCCAGTGTCCTGCATCGCCTTATGATGTAGATGCATGTAACCAGGATCATCATCATCCAACGCCTCGTTGATCTAATTGAGTACTCGGAGTCAGTGTTAAGCCTCCTTGCACTCCAGTGGGCACTTTTATTCGTTTTTTAGTCTTTCTTTTATAGGATGTAGTGGGGTCTGTACCAACATCCATCTTAGTTTTATAGAGTCTTCATAGATAGTCAGACAATTAGTTTTGAGTCTCTTATCTTTGTATTGCAGATATTTTGTTATGAGACTTAAGTGTCGTTTTGGCAAACTTATTATTTTTGCAGTTATTAAATGAAAATATTTTATTGAGTTTAGTCTTCTTCTAAGTTAAGTAAGTCAGTACAAGGGTCCGCTCGAGGCCGGTAATGGTCTTCGAGTTAAGTCACGCCTAGGGTTTAGTTTCGAAGTGTAACAAACTTGGTATCAGAGCATAGTGTTCTTGAGTCTTACGGAGTCTATGAAGCCATGTATGTAGAGTCCTAGTTATCGGTGTGAAGCTACACATCGATAATTAGGAGGCTATAACATCTAGGAATTCCTTCATTTCATTCACACTCTTTTTGTGTGTTAGAGTTTATCTCTAAAATTTTTTCTCTATTTCATGCTTGCGCGTTTTTCAGATAACCATGCCTACATGAAGAGAAGTCTGAAATCGTCCCGCTAGAAGAAATGTTGAGCCGCAAGAGCAATGGGTACCTTATGCACCAAACATGCAACCTCAAGGCGAGGTCACCAATGCTGAAGTCTAAGAGGCTATCCGAATGCTAAGCCAAGTTGTAACTAATCAAGTTGGATAACAAAAAGGAGCTAAATAAGAGAGACCGACACTTCTAGGATTCGTGAATTCTAAGGTATAAATCCTCTAAAATTTACGGGTTCAATCACAACTGAGGATCCATAGAATTTTGTTGAGGAACTAAAGAATGTTTTTGAAGTGATGCAGGTTGCTGATAATGAAAGGGTTGGGGTAGTTGCTTACCAACTGAAAAATGTGGCTAGGAGTTGGTTTTATTAGTAAAAGGAGGGTAGAGAAGAGGATGCACCACATTTGAGTTGGGCCTATTTTGAAGAAGCTTTCTTGGGGCGTTTCTTTCCCCCCAAAATTGAAAGAGTCTAAGGTATGAGAGTTTCTTACACTGAAACGCTCCTAAAATGGTAAAGGACATGAGGAGCAGAATGAGCTTGTTTGTCGCTGGCTTGGGTCGTTCATTAAGCAAAGAGGGCAGGGTTGCGATGCTGATAGGTGACATGGACATATCCAGGTTGATGGTCTATGTGCTGCAGGTTCAAGAGGAGAAATTGAGGGACAATGAAGAGTGTGAAAACAAGAAAGAAAAGACTGGAATGAGTTTGGGCAACCAAAAGAAAGTATGAACAGTCCATCCTTTCAGAAACAAAAGGGGAATGCACCATCATCTGCTAGTGCACATGAAGTCAGAAACAAATGTAAGTATAATGGCGAGAATTCGCAGAACTTCCAGGCTAGAACAGCACAGTCCCAAGGTAGTGTGGCACAATGAGGTAGTTGGGCTCCTGTATGTGGTAGGTGTGGCAGAATCCACACTAATAAGTGTGCTGATGTCTAGGTTGTTTTAAGTGTGGGAAAGAGGGATAATTCATGAAAGAATGTTCTAAAATAAGCAAGGTAGTGAAAATCCTGGCAACGAAGCCCATACTTCATCATTTTCTCCATCAGAAAAGGCTGCACCTAGAGGAGTTACTTCCTAGACTGACGGAGGAGCCAATCGCCTCTATGCAATCAATAGTCACCAAGAGCAAGAGAACTCTCCAGATATTGTCACTAGTATAATCAAAGTCATTACTTTTCATGTTTGTGTTTTGCTAGACCCAGGGGCAAGTTTTTCTTTTGTAACTCCTTATATTGCAAATAAGTTTGAAATTCATCTTGAGAAACTTTGTGAACCCTTATGTGTTTCTCCACCTGTTAGGGAGTGTATTTTAGGAGAAAGAGTCTATCGTGATTGTCTTGTTTCCATCAATCACAACAACACTATGGCTTATCTAGTCAAGTAGATGCTTTTCCTGCGGCTCAAGAGCGTATTCGTTCAAAGAGCTGGCAATGACTTTCTTCCCACCCAGAAATCGTTAGAAATGGTATATTTTGATGTCATTTTAGGTATCGATTGGTTTCGTTTCTGTTATGCATCAATATATCGTAGAACTCGAGGTGTCAAGTTTCAGATTCCTAATGAGCCATTCATAGAGTGGAGTAGTAGTTCAGCAGTGCCTAAGGGTCATTTCATTTCGTACCTTAAGGGGAGAAAATAAGATTCAAAGGGTTTTGTCTATCACTTATTCCCAGTAAATGACCCAAGTTTTGAGATACCTCCCATCCAGTCAGTTCCTATAGTAGTAGAGTTTTCGTAAATCTTTCCTGATGATCTATTCGGAGTCCTTCCTAAGAGAGAAACATACTTCGATATAAACATCATTCGAGATACTCGTCATATCTCTATTCCACCATATATAATGGAACTAGGAGGTTAAAAGAGTTGAAATGATAGTTGAAAGATATGTTATACAAAGATTTTATTCAACTAAGTGTCTCACCTTGGGGCACTTCGGTCTTATTTGTGTGAAAGAAAGATGGTCCCCTTAGGATGTGTATAGATTACCGCCAATTGAATAAGGTTACTATCAAGAATAAATACCCTCTTCCAAGGACTGATGATATTTTCGACCAGCTTCATGGTGCTTCCTGCTTCTCAAAAAATGATCTTAGATCAGGATACGATTAGTGAAAGTTTGGGAATGTGATATTCTAAAGACAACATTAAGAACTAAAATTGGGAATTATAAGTTTTTGGTCATGTCCTTTGGTTTGACCAATGCTCCTGCTACATTCATGGATCTTGTGAATAGGGTCTTCAAACTTTATCTAAATATGTTCGTTATCTTCTTTATTGATGACATACTAATTTATTAAAGAAATGAACAGGATGATGCTAGTCACCTCAGAATAGTCCTTTAGACTTTGAAATATAATGAGTTATATGCTAAGTTCTCAAAATGTGAGTTTTGGCTTAAGTGTGGCATTCTTGGGCCACATAGTTTCCAATGATGAAATTAGAGTTTAGACCCAAAAGATAGAAGCAATTCAGAGTTGGCCTAGACCCACTTGGCTAACTAATCTTTCTTGGGTTTGGCTAAATACTGTAGAATTTTCGTTGAGGGGTTTTCGTCTATCTCATCTCCTTTGACCAAGCTGACTAACAAGATAGTTATGTTTAAATGGTGTAAAGCTTGTGAGAAAAGCTTTCAGGAACTGAAAAACAGGTTGATTACTGCCCCAGTTTTGACCTTGCCGGAAGGTACTCAAGGTTTTCTGGTGCATTGTGATGCATTTAGAGTTGGTTTGAGTTGTGTTCTAATGTAGAATGACAGGACAATATCTTATGCCTCCAGACAGTTGAAAGTTCATGCGAAGAATTATCCAACCCATGACTTAGAATTGACTGCTGTAGTTTTTGATTTAAAGATATGGAGGCACTACTTGTATGGTGTTCATGTTAATATATTCACTTATCACAGGATCTTATAATATGTGTTCAACCAGAAAGATCTCAACCTAAGACAGCGGAGATTATTAGAATTTCTCAAGGATTATGACATGAGCATTCATTTACCACCCAGGTAAGGCTAATGTGGTTGTTGATGCCTTCAACATGTTGTTTATGGGTAGTACTGCCCATCTTTAAGAATAGAAGAAAGAACTAGCAAAAGATGTGCATAGACTTGCATGCCAAGGAGGCAAACTTATCAATTCCAGAGAAGTAGGATAGTGGTGAGAAATGCGTTGAATCATCACTAGTGTCAGAGGTAAAAGAAAAACATGACAAAGACCCCTTTTTTCTTGAAGTGAAGGAAAAAATTCATAAGCAAAGAGTATTAGCTTTTGAACAAAGGGGAGATAGTGTGTTGAAATATCAAGGTTGATTGTGTGTGCCTATGGTGGATCGACTCCAAGAGAGTATTATGGAAGAAGCACATAGCTCCATATATTCCATCCATTCGGGTTCCACAAAGATAAACCGCGATTTGAGAGAGGTATGTTGGTGGAATGGTAAGAAGAAGGGTATTTCTAAAGTTATTGCCAAGTGTTCGAATTTACAGCAAGTGAAAGTGGAACACCAAAGGCCTGGTGGTTTGGCACAGAACACCAAACTTACAGAATGGAAGTGGGAGATGATTAACATGGATTTCATTACAGGCTTGCCAAGGTCTTGCAAGCAGCATGATTCCATTTGGGTGATTATCGATAGAATGAAAAAATCATCCCACTTTTTGTATGTAAAGGCTAATCATTTGACAGAGTATTATGCAATGTTATATATTCAGGAAGTGGTGAGACTTCATTGAGTCCTGTATCAATTATTTCAGATAGAGGTGCACAATTTATTGCACAGTCTGGAAATATTTTCATAAATGTTTGGGTTCAAAGTTGAACTTAAGAATTGCCTTTCATCGTCAGACTAACAGGCAAGCAGAGCGTACTATCTAGACCTTATAATAGATGTTGAGGGCTTGCGTGATTGATTTCAAGGGGAATTGGAAATATCACCTGCCTCTCATTGAGTTCTTTTACAACAATAGTTACCACTCAAGCATCCAAATGGCTCTATATGAAGATCTTTATCAAAGAAGATGCAGATATCCTATTTGGTGGTTCAAAATTTGTGAAGCAGGGTTGGTAGTACCATATCTCATTCACCAAGCTATGGACAAGGTGAAGGGATTCAAGAAAGATTGAAAATGGCACAGAGTCATCAAAAATCCTACACAGATGTTAGGAGAAGGTCGTTGGAGTTTGATTAGATGATTGGGTAAACTTTAATGTTTCACCCATAAAGGGTCTAATGAGGTTTTGTAAGAAGGGGAAACTTATTCCCTTGTATATTGGACCTTATCGCATAGAAAAAAGGATTGGCAATGTAGCTTATGAGTTAATACTACCACAAGACTTAGCATCAATTCATCTGGTGTTTCACATCTCTATGTTGAAAAAGTGCATAGGTGATCCTTCATTGATTGTACAAACTAATAATGCTGGGATTGATGATAGCTTATCCTATGAGGAGATTCCAGTTCATATTTTAGATCATGAAGTTCACTAGTTGAGAACAAAGGAGGTCGCATCAGTCAAGGTCCTATGGAGGAACCAATTTGTTGAAGAAGCTACTTCGGAAGCTGAAGAGTTTATGAAGAAAAGATATCCAAATATCTTTAAATCCAGAGGAGATGCAGATCCAGGTACTAATTCTCTTTTGAGTACTATATAAACTATGAGTAATCATGTTGTTACTTGCTTTTGATCTTTGAGTGTTGAACTTTGGGTTACTATTCTTGTTTAGTGAAAGAAATCTCATTCGAGGACGAATGTTCTCAAGGGGGAGATATTGTAACATCTCACAACTTGAAATAGCGAAGATTAAGCTCAGAAACTAAAAATAATCATTTTTGGAAAGAAAAGGGAAAATCTGGAAAAAATTTCTAAGTTAAGAAAGTGAGTTTTGTTTATTTTCATACGGCCACAACTTCTAGCTTAGGATGAGTTAGAGGTGCTTCAAGATATGGGTATATATATCTTGGAACAATCTTTCCTGCATCAATGAGTTTGCGTGATTTCGATATCAACTGAATGACTTATGTCTTTCAGAAGTTGGGTTGTTAGATTGAGTAAAGTCCCAATCCGGATTAAGGGAAGGATAAACTAGTCTTTTCACCAAGTAATTTCCTTTTTCATTTTAGGGATTTATTGGGGGTAAAAACAAGATTTAATTCTTTTGGATTAGTTAGAATTAAGCTTAGGGCTTGGTGAAGAGAGGAAAGAAGAAAGAAAGGGAAAGAAGTCAAGAATTCCCAAAGAACGTCAAGCTTTGCGAATGGAATTCATAGAGGGTAATCCCTATCAAGGTATGTGAGATAATTTAGTGTTGGGTTAGTAAACCCATACACCAAACTTGTTTCAGTCAGTGATTGGTGAGTTATTTACATGTGAATATGTGAAGTTCTTGAAGAACATTGTCTAATTATTGTTGGTTGGGTTTTTGAATTCCTACTGTTGATTTGATTCGTGTTTCTCGGGTTTTTTTCAAGTTAAATATATTTGGTATTGAGGGTAATAATGATCCTAAGTGTTTGGGGAAGGAACCGTGGAACTCTATAGGATTTAGAGATGAAAAACGGAGGAGAAAAGTCGAACTCCGTTGGGGCGCCACACCTCCCATAGCCCCCAAAGGATAATTTATGTCCATAGGGCCTTGGGGCAGCGCGCCAGCTAGAGAGCCCCAACTTTGCCTTTGAAGATTGGGGACTGGATCCCCACGCCTCTTAGAGCGCCAAGGATGCCAGATCACCCTATTCTTTCCTCATCTTTTCATACTAGTTTCTAAGTGATGTACCTACATTTCCTAGGTTATTCAAACATTACAAGGTACCTCTAAACTTCATAAAATAATCCATAAAACATGAGATTATGAACCTTGAATCCATTATAAAATTCAAGAAAAGTTAACATCAAAGTCAAAGAAGTGGAGAGTCAAGTCTAAAAATTAAGAAGCAAGTCAAAGTAAGTTCTTAAAGTTTTAATGAGTCTTGAACATATGTTTGAACTTTGTTTTAATGCACAAGTTGCAAGTTAAAGAGTTAAGTCCTTTTCTCAAAAGTTAAAAGGGAAGTAAGTATTCCCTAAGAGTTACAAAAGTTTTCACATCTTAAGCAAGAAAGGAAGTTGAGACTTCAGGCTGAGCTTTTGGTCTAGTTTTAGTAACGAGGGAACTATGATTTCCAAGAGAGTTTTTAAGTCAAAGTTTGAGCAATTAACTCAAACCAGAGAAGTTGTATTAGAAACATATGATCTAAGTATTTTTAGGAGTGGTATTGAGCACCGATATGGGGACTCCAATATGGGGACGCGAGTTCATATTAACTTTAGCCCCCATAAACCATGTAGCCAATATGCGCACAAGAAAGGTGATACTTTTTAGATGATTCCTTAGTTCTTTTTAGAATGTATTAGTTGATTCACTTAGTAGTTCAGGTTCTATACTGAAGGTAAGATATAAGAAGGTCCTCTTGCAATGTGAGGTAATACGTTCTACCATCGCTTAGGCTCATAGTGATGGTTGTCAGTTAGAGAATCTCCCATATAAACTATATTACTTCATATATAAGTAAAGTTGAGTTAGTTATGTCATTTTCTTAAAGAAACCAAGTATTTTCACTGTTTTACAAGTTTTTATACATTGCATGTGTCTTATTGCTTTATAATAAGTTAAGTCAATCATGTGGTTAGTAGAGCCAACGTAAGTGTTCCTTCTTACTCTTTTTCAAGATTAAGTTATTGTTAGCATTTGAACTCACATACTCGTACATTCAATGTATTGATGTCAGTGGACATGCATTGTCTTTTGATGCATACGCATGTAACCAGGATCATCATCATGTACCGCCTCGTTGATCTAGTTGAGCACTAGGAGTCAGTGGCGAGCCTCCTTGCATTCCGGACGACACTTTTATTTTCTTTTAGTCTTTTTTTATTAGATGTTTTGGGGTTTGTCTCAACATCCATCTTAGTATTATGGAGGCCTCATACATAGTCAGATAGTTAGTTTTGAGTCTTTCAATCTGTATTGCAGATATTTTGTTACGAGACTTAAATGCCATTTTTGCCAACTTACTATTCTTGTAGTTATTAATTGACACTGTTTTGTTAAGTTAAATCTTTTGCTGAGTTAAGTAAGTCAGTCAAAGGGTCCGCTCGAGACCATCAATTGTCTTCGAATGCCAGTCCTGCCCAGGGTGTAGGCTGGGAGTGTGACAAATTCATATTCATTAATTTAAGACGCATCCAATATACAATAAGGGGATCCCTAAGCCTACCTGTTCAAGACATGATATCACATTCAAGGTCACATTTATCAATGCAAGAAAAGTTTGCTTTAAGCCTACCAATTCAAGATGCATCAATCCACATTAATTCCATTTACACAAAAACAAGATGCATAAGCCTACCAATTCAAGATATAGCTTTAGATTATAGAAACCCTTCTCATTCCATCATTATCAATCATGAGTGTTACTTGAGAATATACTTTAAATAATGACACAATTATATTCTAAACATAATCATAATACTTTTATTCAGATCACCCACATATATTTCACATCATGTTCATACATAAATTATTCATGAAATTGCATTCCAAGGAAATACATCAATCACATCCAAAAAAATCCAATATACTACAATATATAAGGGAAATAACATGATTCAATATAAACACAAACAATTCAACATACTTGTATGATCAATCAATTTCCATTCTCAATCCACAACTTAGAATTGTAGGATAACCATGAGTTCATAGAGGAAAAAGATCTTAATTCACCATTAAAACATCAATTGAACCACAATTCATCACTTAAATGCCTTTTGAAAACGTTTGGAATTGAACCCATGCATAGATTGAAAACTAGGGTTTTTGAGGAACTTTGGAGATTTGAAATACTTTTGAAACTGACTCCTTAAAAGAAACTAAGTCAAGGATGAATAGCACCATAACTTCTATGGAAGAACTCCACGAAAATCCCTTGAAAAAGATGAAGATTTGACCTTGAGAGCTTGAATCCTTCACCTTTAATGGAGGTTTTTAGAGAGAGAATTTTTGAGAGGAGAGGTGGGTTCTAATTCGTTATTTGAAATAATAAGTCTAAAATAGAGTTTAATACTTTAAAAACTCTTAAAATATTTTAATAAACCAACAATAACGTTAGATTAACAAAACTAAACTTAAATGAATTTATCAAACCACCCCCATAATGGTCGAACCCGAACGACTTTTACAGGTGCCATCAACGAAACCCCACCCACTGACCATTGATGGGTTCACCTCCGTACTGGTGAGTCATGGTCATTCTGCAACTTGGTTTTGGGGGACTTGACCTATTGAGGCCATCCACGGGCGTGGATCGATCCACGGAGCATAGGTCTCCATCCGTATATCACCATATATGGGTAAATTTTTTGTTTCATGGGGTATTGGATGTTAGGCTTTAAGGTCCTCCTCATTGTCCTCAAGGACCCCTAGGGTGGTCATTAGGAAGTCGTACCTTGACGTTATCCCCTAAATCGCTCTACCATAGCCGACAACAACATTCTACCACATGAAAACCCCACAACAACTCTAACACGCACACGCTAGGCTCTAGATTCACCTATTCCTTTTACGGGTCGTTAACCCATGTTGACACGTATGTAGACTGATTGACATTTATGTTTCATTTTACATTGTGTATCCTCTTATTTTTTTTTTTTTTTTAAAATGAGTTTGTCAAACTGTTTTCTTTTTTTCTTTTAAAATAGTATGGATATGCAATTGCCTCATCCTTACCAGATTGCTCAATTTTATTACCCTTCGTTCATTTTTACTTTGTTATATTTGAATTTGACATATTTATTAAGAAAATAATAATTGAGATAATTATTTTATCATACTATTTTTATAAATTGACCTTTAGTAATAGGTCTTGAAAAATAGTTTAGAAATAAATAATTAATGGGATAAATATGAAAAAAAATAATTATTTTTTTATATGTTAAAAATGACAAAAAACTAAAAAAAAAATATTATTGAAGTAGAAAGTAGGTAAAAATGAATAAAGGGAGTATATACATTTGATAAAACCAAGTATATTTTTTTTTCTTTTATATTTGCATATAAATATGTAAACTTGGTCAAAGACCTTTTGCATTTTTTTTTTTGTGATGCTGCATTAAAGTTCTTGAAATTGAGATTTTATTTGCACACTCTAATCTTTCCTTAAATTAAGTTTTATATGGTCATTGTCATGATTGAGGAGTCAAAAATTCAATGTGTTTGCGCGTCCCCCTCATTGACAGAATATTTACAATCATCGTAACTCAAAAGGTTGTGTGACAACTAATAAAGAGTTTTATGTACTAAGACCACTTCCTTTAAGTATCAAATTGGAATACGAAAATAAGGATTCTATTTGACGAGTAGTCTCTAACTTGAAAGTTGCATAAAAAATGAATAAATGAAATTTTGAAGTTATGTAAGAATAAAGATTGAGCACTTATTAATGAACAATTCAATTTCTTTTAATAATTAAGATCGAATTATGAAAAAAAGAGCAAGATCATAAAAAATAAAAAAATCTTGAAAATAATAATAATAATTCCATTAACATATTCAGGTTTATAACTATATTTTTATTGTACAAAATATTGAACAAATGAGATATTTAAGATCTAATTATTTTAAATAAAAATAATGAAACTTTAACTCATAATTAAAAAATAATTTATGTCAATTGAAAAATGAAAAAAATAATAATTTAAACTCTTTTTTTGATGAAGGTTTGTGTCTTTATTATTGAGAGAGAATTAAATGTTGTTAAAAACATCTTTCATACTACTTACTATACTTAAAAAATCAATATTTAAACTCTAATTAGAACATCCATAGATAAATTATGCATAACTTTATGAGTAGGTTTCACATATAGCAAAAATAAAATCATATTTGTATGTTATAGTTATAGTTTGCATAATTGCACTGAATAAAATTTTTTATATTTGCTATGAAACTTTTGATTTGTATAATTTGCTAGATACATCCAATTTTATACAAATGGGTTAGTTTTGTATATATTTGTTTATACATTATAATTCGTATAATAAGATATGCATTTGTATAATCATAAGAGTATATGACCAAAATATATGTATTTTTATTTGCATGTACACTTTTCAGCCGCTTTATACAAACACATTTTATATATTTCATACAAAAATATATAAAATGACTAATTATATACCAAAAATGGCTAATTGTATGACGAATCAGATGGCAAGAAAACGGGATGGTTGCTACAAATTACAAATAAGATAAATTATGGCTGAATTAATATTTTTTTATCTCATACAATATTTCCTAAATTTATTCAAATATTGATTATAATAATCTTAAATTCTATTAGCATTCTTTTGATTATTATTTTGTTGCTTGATCCCCATTTGAATAAATTTACTGTCTTCTTTTGAACTCGGGAGAGAAATAGAAGGATAGAACGTAGAATATAAGGAGCATAATATTTTTTTTCATATCACTTGAATTCATTTGTCTAGGATAGGGGTTCAGTTTATCCTCGCTCGATGATTTAGTTAGTCTGTCGATTGTCATAGACAGTTAGAGGTTGGGAGATCATGACTATATTATCAAACCAGTGAATCAATAAATAGATAATTAAATAAGTTGATGAAATTGATGATAAGCAAGATTGTTAGTTAAATCATAATCGTAGATAGATTCATTCATTGATTGCATAAACACATATTTTTCTTAATTAATTATTTTAAGTTATTTTATCTTTATTTTTTTATTTTAGTTATTTGTAATACATGTTTACGTCATTATAGAAATTCCAACGGGGGAAAAATTGGGGCCGAAAAACTTTTTCATCATATTTGTATTTTCCCAAGATAGTCGAGATTTGGACGAAATTTGAGTCTTTAAGGTGTGAAATCTGGTAACAATCGGGTGAGTTAATTATGATTTTGATTACATGAGTAGTTAAATAACTTATTAAGGAATCCGTACGACTTTACAAAATTGAATTTGAGAGGGTAAAACTCCCAAAACCGATCTTAATGTAAGGGGTATTTTCTGAACGTCGTGGGTTAGAGGTGTGTTATGAAATGGGGATTTTGGAATTCTCAAAATAGCTCTCGGTCTCATTCCACTTGTCTCAGAACTTCATTTTGTCTCTCCAGCGGTGCCGATGTAGAGGGATGGATGCCGCTGTGGCGGGCTCGACGCAACTTAAGGTCGTTAATAAATCCCTAAACGGTCTTATTGTGTAGTTTTTGAATATTAGAGCTAAAGAATGAACCCCATGCGACTCCTACTTGTTTTTCACTATTCTTGAGGCTAAAGGTAAGCTTTTCACTCCCTAAATTCATTTTTCAATCTGTAGAATGTAATAGAATATGTAATTATCAATGGAAGAGTGTTTTGATCTAGATTCTATGGTGGAAACAACCGTAATTTGGATGATTGGGATCATGGGTTTGATCTAAGGTTCATAGAATTGTTAGTAATCTGGCAATTAGTGATTATTTATTGATTCCTGTATGTATTCATTGTTTGTAAATCAAAAACAAGCGGAACAAATCAAAAAAGAGAAGGATCATGTTTCTTAAGGTTTCAAACTTGTTTCGAGGTAGGTGATGGCTGTGATTCTATGATGGTGTGATGTATGTATGTTCTTGCTTCATTATGATACTTGTATATGTAAAAATGTTGCAATGTTTCTTGTTGTAAATGACATAGATGAATGATGATTGCCATGAAATCACGATTTAGATGTATGATCCTGAAGATATACTTGTGTTTGTGATTGTGGCCTGCTGAATGGATCGGTTGCCACGTTTTGACATAACTAACTTGGACCGGTTGCCACATTCCAACATAACTAACTTAGATCGATTGCCACGTTCCGACATAACTAACTCGGATAATTTGCCATGCTCCAACATAACTATTGGATCGATTACCACGTTCCGACATAATTATTCGATCGGGTACCACGTTCCCGTATGCTGACTGTTTGGATTTGGGTTTCCATGAGAGGACCAATGATGTGACTTGATTATGTATCTTGCGAAATGTGAAATTGTTCATAATGTTGATAATGTTGTATATTTTCGATATATATGCATGTGATTATATAGTTTTCTTGACTTGCTTAGGAAATTAGTGATCGTTGTTCAAATTCAAGTGTGATCAAATTCTTTCGAGTCGCCATCTGTTCTCTTACGTCTATGTCCACCATTTTTAAACTTAGAAATTTGTTCTAGTTTTTCACGACCCGAGAGCACCTCCTAATCGAACACAATGTATTCGACCTCAAAGGGGTCTTATACAGGCCTCATAGATCATTCATTGCATAAGATACTTGAAACTAGAGAAGAATTAAAACTTTCTTTCAATCGAATACATTTTCATTAAATAGCAAGCAGAATACTTTCTAGACTTTATACATTATGTCTCAAACCATCTAATACTTTTTGAGTACAACATTGAGAGTAAGGCCATACAAGAGGCTTAACAAAACTAAGAGACGTAAAAGAAACGTAATAGTTATTATCCTCGAATCAATGATAACTCACCAAATCTTCATTTTCCTCATGAGAAACCTATCCATCACCCATAGAACGACAACATATCCTATCCTTACACTTTAGTTAAAAGGGGAAGAAATGAGGTTAGCACAATTAACTACTAAGTATTGAAGCCAAGCAAAAATAAGTCTTAAATATGTTTTTAAAAATCAAATTCACGCACAGGGCTTAGAGAAGAGAGAGAAGAGAGAGAAGAGAAGAAAGAAAGGGTGAGAAGTCCAGAATTCGACATGAACGTCACGATTTGCGAGTGAAATTCGTCGAGGATAATCCCTATCAAGGTTTGTAAGATCTTTTGTGTTGGGTTAGTTCACCCACACACCAAACTTGTTTCAAGTTTGGGTTTTTAGAATTGTTTACATGTTAAGAAGTGAGTTCTTGAAGAATCTTGTGGAATTCATGTTGGTTGAGTTGTTTGAATGCCCATTGATGTTTGATCCGTAATTCCAAATTGTTTTTTAAGTTAGATCTAGCAGGTATTAAAGGTACAATGATCCAAAGAGTTTGAGAAAAGAACTACCGAGGTTTAGTGGGTTTAGCGTTTAAACATGAGAGGAGAAAGTCGTCAGACGCACCTGGGCATCACCTGGCGCGGCGCACACCTTCTGTGCCAAAGGTCTTGGGGCAGCGCGCCTATTGTGCGCCAGAATGGAGCTTCTGAACTTGAGGCCTATAGCGACGCACATCAGATGCGCCAGAATTAACATTTTTTCGCCTTGTTTTCATAGTTTAGCCTAATTAAGTCATTCTAAGATATATTAACACTCTCTAGTGATTCTAATTATTTCAAATGATTTTTAAAAACGTAACAAAAAATGCGAATCATAACATTGAATCATATTTCATTCAAGGAAGGCTAAGATCAAAGTCAAATAAGTTATTTGTCAAGTCTAAAAGTTAAGAACCAAGTCAAAGGAAAGTTGTTAAAGGTTTTGAAGAGTCTAAGCAGTGTTTAACTTTGTTTGTAAGACTCAAGATTCTAGTGAAGTAACAGTAACGAGTTGAGTTCATTTCTCAAAAAGTTATAAAGGAACTAAGTATTCCCTAAGAGTTGATTTAAGACTTGAGTTTCAAAATGTTGAGTTCATTTGTCAAAAGCTATAGGGTAACTAAGTATTCCCTAAGAGTTTATAAATGTTTTCACATTGAAGACAAGAAAGACACTAAGAGTTCCAAAAGAGTTTTGAGCAAGACAAGGGGACATTGATTCCAAAAGAGCTTTTATAGCCAAGTGTTCATAAAGTATCTTAACCAAAAGAAAGTAGTTGTTTTAAAAACACATAAGCTAAGTGTATTTTTTGGGAGTATTATTGAGAACCGATATGAGGATGCAAATTCATAATAACTCAAGTCTCCATAAATCATGTAGCCATCATATGGGTATTAATGGGTCAATACTTTTTAGATGATCACATAAGTTAAGTTAGTGGATTCACTAAGTAGTTCTATGCGACATTAAAGTATAGGAAAGCTCTATAAGCGTGCGCAAGACGTTGTATCACCAATTAGATTCATAGTGGTGGTTGTCGGTTAGAGAATCTCCCACAAAACTATATTATTTCATGTATAAGTAACATAGTTTGTTATTGCATTTCTTGAACGAACTAAGTGTTCTCATTGTTTTGCAAGTTTTTATATATTGTATGTGTCTTATTGCTTTATATTAAGTCAATTTATTCATGAGTTGAGCAGACCCTCTTCTTACTCTTTTTAAGCTGAAGTTGTTGTTAGCATTCAAACTCGCATACTCATACATTCAATGTACAAATGTAAGTTGACCTGCTTCATATAATGATGCAAACGCAGTACCAGTATCATTCAGGGCCTTGTAGATCCAGCCAAGCACTCAAAGTAAGTGGTGAGCCTCCTTGCATTCCGAAGGACCCGTGTTATTCACTTTTCAGTCTTTCTTTTATAGGATGCCGTGGGGTCTGTCCCAACATCCACCTTAGTATTATAGAGGCTTCATAGACAACCAGAAAATTCATATTGAGTCTCTCATCTTTGTAATGCAGACATTTTTGCTATGAGACTGAAGTGACATTTTGGCCAATTTATTTACTTTAAGTTATTGAATGTGACTATTACATTGAGCTAAGTCTTCCACTTTGTTAAGTAAGCCAGACCAAGAGTCCGCTTGAGGCCAACAATGGTCATCGATTGACAACTACGTACAAGGTGTAGGCTCGAGGTGTGACATAATCACACTTCAAAGTTCAAACCTATATGGTTCTATTCTAATTTTGAAGGCATAGTTGAAAGCATTTTGGCACCGAACTTTGACCAACAAGTCCTATATCACTTAGGGAAATAGAGACACTTCATTGAAGAAACAAAAACCAATATTTAGTGAGCACATAAAACATTAGATGAAGAAATTTTTAACATCGAAATTTAATTAGAGAAACTTTACCTTTGGAATTAAAGAGAGAGGAAAATAATATTATTTAACCTAGATCAATTAGCATCAAATCAAACAATCTATTACACTAGGAAGCAAATTCTGTGCTAATTTTAGAATGCAAATAAAGGTTTTTTCTACTGTTTTTAACAACAAGCACATTAACTCACAAGAAGGTAGGAAGTTTGGGGCATAACAATATTAACAAAATAAAATATTACAAAAAACGAAGATATATCCTAATAGTAGACCAAATTTTGCTCCAAAACTTCGCCTCTTTTTGCTAAATATTCCAGGAAAACAGATCATTAACTGAACACTCGATATGGTATATTTACTTATAAATCATTAAACTACTTCAGCTAATTAATAAGACCAAGAATACATGAACAACCGAGAATCAAGAGGTGAGACACATCGATTAATACATGGAATAGGAAGCAGGAGCCTTTAACCAAATCTAACATCCACATTTTAGCCGAAATAACCTTACTTCATATAGAGAATACCATCATCATAATGTAAGAGATCATATATGTATAAGAAGCCTAAACCACTAAAATCTGAAGCGAAGCAAGAATGAAAATTAAACTAAACGTGTGTAACGAGAAGTTGATCTTCAGACGAATATGAAAGGAGGAGTTAAGCAGCCCGTAAGTTTAAGAGAATATCAAGTTAAAAGAGCATTTGCAGTAAGCAAGAATGAGATTGGTTTTAGACTGGACAAAGACGCATTTCGAACCAAAACTAAGAAGATTGACAAATTTGGAAACCGTTTTAAAGCAACAGTTACTAAAATGGACTTCGAACAATTGTCAACCATGACAAAACATTAGTAAGGGTATACTATCATGCCATGGAAGAAAACATTAGAACTTTAATCAATCATATTTTTTTGGAGAAATGAAAACAAGCACCTTGATTTAGTATCATTACATGCCTAAAAAACGTATAAGTATAAAATCTAGTATGAACTTTAATCATCTTGGCACTTGATTCTAGAATTCTTACCTCACATTAATGTGAATTACAATTTTTCATTAGTCGAAGGTAGCACATATAAATGTCAGTAACATGAAAGCAAATCAAGTCATGTGCCATTTCAAAAAAAAAATTCACATAGACCAACATCTTTGATTACAAAATAACCAAATACTAAAAAAAAAGTGATCGAGAGGGAAACATATCAGTTGTTCTCTCAACATTCGGAGAAAATAGGTGACGAATGCTAGAAAATAGAGGACACTCAACGTTTCTTCAAAAGAAAAAACTAGAAGACAACAAAAGATAAAATAAATGAGAGGAATTTTACGTTGTGTTGAGCAGCAAACTAAAACTTTGACGTCAAGAGATTTCAACTTCGAACTTCCTCCAACTCGATTTTATGAGCGAAAAACAAAAGGACAAGAGAAGATGAGATAAATATATTTTGAACTCTAAAAGCTTTTGTTTCGTTGGTGATTCTCTCTTTGATCTTGTCCCATTTTTGGATAAATTTTTCTGGAAGAGAACCAGAGGTCTCTTTTTATAGCCGAATTTAAACTTCCACTTGGCCTCAAGAATTCAACTCTTGAAGTCGATTGGAAAGGGTGTAGTGATTCATGGAGCAAGGAACTACCATAATTGACATTTTTCCCCCGGCCAAGAGCCATTTTTCTGACGGATGCGATTTAAGAGCACGTGGGGCGGCCGTGACCGACGTGATTTATTGGAAAGGAACGAAGGTAGGGCGGCTGTAGGGGTCTGAAAAGGTGAAGAGTTAAGGAAGAAATCCTGGGGAGAAGGCTAGTTGAGACTATAGAGGCATTCTTTTTCGTTCTGGGGAAAGGAAGAATATGTTGGAATCTTTTGGGGGACAATGTTTTGATTAATTTCGACTATCTGATCGTTTGAGGACGCTTAATAAAAATAAATAATTAATAATAATAATTATTATTATTATTGGAGCCGTTTGATTATTGGTATTATTATTATTATTATTATTATTCATTTTGTTATTGGTATTATTGTTATTCGTTTTGTTATTGGTATTATTATTATTATTATTATTATTATTATTATTATTATTATTATTATTATTATTATTATTATTATCATCGCGATAATTATCATCAACAGCATAGCCATCATCATCATTATCACCACCATCATCCTTATCGTCATTATTATCATCATCATCATCATCATCGTCTTCGTCGACAGGGGAAGATCTACGTTTAGAGGTAGGGGTGCTACGATACCCAATGATCTCAGAAAAAACGATGTATATATGTGTCTATATGTATAATAATTGAATAAATATTTACTTTGCCACCTGGTAACCAGGAAGCAGAAAAACTCAAGTGGCAAAGGAAGGAGTCTGCCAACCACAGTTCGAACCACACCATCAACATCTACTGTTTTGTTGTTCTTTTTTTGCTTTTCTTTTCTTTTTCTCCAATTATTCTATTTATTTACTATTCTTTATTAATTCAAATTGACCCCTTTTAATAATTAATGTTTGGGTTTTTGTTCCTCTTGTATTAATTATTAAGTTCTTGATATGTGTGTAACATGTTTATTTTTTTAATTAATTAGCGAGTATTGAATTATGAGCGTCATATAAATATTATTAAGAATATATTTAAATGGTATTTTTAAAAAACATACGTTTTAAAAATGATGAATATTATAGTTAGATTTTCTTTAATTTAAAGATTCTTTCGATCTTCACCTACGTTCTTCCTAAGTACGATGACTATGCTTAAACAACAATTTTTATTCTTTTTCTACTATGCATCTGCAACAGCATATAATTTATTGAATAGATTATGTTAATACTATTAAATGGTTTATACAAATTCAAATTTTAATATGAATTTTTTTCCTCAAATTTTCAACAAACAAGACATCTAATTTTGAAAAGGAAATAAAAATTGAATTGTTTGGTTATCTCTAATCACAAAATATCTAAAAAAATATATTACTAACATGCATTTTGATCGATTTATTTATCAAAAATATAAATCAAAAACTCGAATTGTAACCCAAAATTAAAGCAACCGATCCTTTATTTTACTTGAATGCGTGACACCCCGACCTCCAGATCCTAGATCCGCCTTTGGTCGTCGTCGTGTCATCATCATCATCATCATCATCATCATCATCATCATCATCATCGGCATCATCATCATCATCGTCATCATCTCATAATCATCATCAATGTCATCATCATCATCATCGTCTTCATCGTTATCGTTATTATCATCATTATCATCGTCTTCATTATCATCATCATCATCATCATGATCATTATCGTTATCGTTATCGTTATTATCATTATCATTATTATCATTATTATTGTTATTATCATTATCATCACTATTTTCATCATTGTTATTATCATTATTATTATTATTTTCATCATTATTATTATTATCATTATCATTATTATTATTATCCTTATCATCGTTATCGATATCGTTATTATCATTATCATTATCGTTATTGTTATTGTTATTGTTATTGTTATTCTCATTATCATTATTGTTATCGTTATCGTTAACGTTATCGCTATCGTTATTGCTATTGTTCTTGTTATTCTAATTGTTATTTTTATTATTGTTATTATTATTATTCAATTATTTTGAGATCATAAATTTTCTCCATATAATGTAGAATCTATTATACACCAAAGTTGTGACCAAGTAGTCAATGAAGTAAGTTGAAATCTAGGATATAATTTTCACATATTTAAGACCATAAAGTTTAAAATACTTCTTACTTTTGCATTTACATCTCCCCTTTTTTTTAACAAAAGATTTGATGCTTTGTAGAAGACTTGTCTCAACAAAACCTTCTTGGCAACTACGTAAAAAATTACGTACAATCATTACATTAAGAAACTCTATCATTACTTAAATTAATTTACTGTTACATAGAATGAAAATTTGAAATGATGTATTTTTCCTTGAAAAACACCAAATTATATAAAGACAGATCAATGAAATGATTAGCTTGTAATTGATTAAATTGTGAGTCAAAATAGTTTAAACAATCAAGATAATTATTATAGAATATAGTCTATAAGGTATGGAACTAGTTCATTAACATATTAGACCTTGGAATTAGAAAAGAACTGAAATGTCCTAGAAAAAGGGCTTGTACGAACTCAGACACAGTTTGTAAAGGGATCTAGGATTGAACTCAGTATTTCAAAATTTTGTAGGTAAGTTTCATGGATGGGATTACGGACCGTGAAAGCTTTCACGAGATGTGTGTACTGGTCAGTGAGCCAGACCTCTAAGGACTCATGAACCTTGTCTTTCACGGAAACTTATATGGATCGTGGAAATTTGTATGATTCATAGAAGATTCTATGCAAGTTGCTCTTAGGATTGGGAAGCTCAAACATATTCTACACACACATTTATGGTCCATATTGTACAGACTATAAAGTTTTTATGATCCGAGAGCATCCCCTAGTTGTAACAGGCAACATTGACCTCGAACAGGTCTTAGACAAGCCCTTAGCATTCACCATTGCATATTAGATAAAAGAAAAGCGGAAAGTTAAGAAATTTTCATTTGTAGTTCAACTTCACTTCATATATCAAAATAGAAACTAAATTGTCTCACATTTCCATGTAAACATAAGAGTATGAAAATTGAGACTTAGCTCGTACATCAATAACAATTCTTATAATACGAATTATAACATAGTCTTTCAATAAAGATAGTGTCACTAGAATTATAATCAAGATTTCTATCCTCAGAGTTGAGGACTCACCAACTTGGGAAATCCAAGTTTCTTCAAGAAAGGACTAGAACCACAATGACCCAAACCTACACTTGTATACAAAATAGAAGAAATATGGGTTAGTACAAACCACATGTACTAAGTATGAAACATATGAAAATAAAACATTTGAAAACATTAACAAAAGGAAATTTTGTTTATAAGCATGCTATATTAACTTTAAACCTATCATGTTCATTCCAAGAACAATATACAAATCTATACCATAACAACAAGATATATCCATACTGATCAGTAACATACATCACAATACCTTACTCATAACCCCAATCCAAGTCTACTAGTGCAATTTCTAAGTGAAGACCCATAACCCCACACACAACTAGCAAACTAAGAAGGAGGTCACAAGCATTATCATTTACCTTATACATCATCATAACAAGCATAGCCAACAACATGCATTCCATGTTGGACCGACATCATGTATATGAAGTGAAAAAAATATCATGCATATCATTCATAACATATATATAAAGAACCCACCCTAGAACTCCCCTCAAGATCTACTTGTGCAATGTATAGGTAAAGTCCCATAATCTTACCTACACTAAGTAACACCTCTCAAGTAGTCCTAGTTAGTGTTCATTTTATTACTTCCATTCATCCATTTTAACATTCGAGAAACTTTACCATAGCCGACATAGACGAAGTGAGGTATATGGAATCCGGTGTCATCCCGTCACACCGAATGGAGGGTGTCTTACATGCCAAGGCAAGACATTAACAATCTTATAACATCTAGGTGGATACACTAGCTAAGGTTACTATGGGGGCACATAGTTAAGGAACTAGGAAGTTGTTACTAAAACCCTCTTTATGCTAATTAAAATTGTAGTTTCCACCTGATGAGATCAACGAGTTAACCTTCCTTCGTTTGTGAAGGAACACCTCTCATTGTCAAGTTCACTCGGTGCTAAGCTAAAATCCCTTTTTTGAAGTGTTTTTAGGTCTTTCTCAACATTAAATCATAACATATGTATTAGGAGTTTAACCCGCATATAAGATGTTCATAGTTCAAAGGTTCTAGGATGAGAAAGCTCTTTCATCACAAACCCAACATCATGTGAGAATCATACTTCATAACATAGTCATATGATGTACATAAAAATTACCTTCAACTCCTCATAATAGCACACCTAACATTATCTCAAAATCATCACATTCATATCATGATAATACATTCATAACTTCATCCTTCATACTGCAAGTAATCCACATTACCAAAGATAAAGCAACAATACTACAATAGAATGTTCATGACCTCGAAGGTCTTACCCATGGCCTCCAAGATCCCTTGTCAAGACTTCATCCCAAATACATGATATTCATATATAAATTAGGTTATCATTATCATCATAGAATAGTCAATTATACAAGAACATACTCAATTACATCACCTCCAATCATAATTCAAGAGTTAGGATTAAGAGAAGAGGAATATTCATGGATCTTTAGAGAATTAGGTCAAAAACCTAAGATAATATCTAAATTCATTCATAAACATTCATTATTAATCAATTGTAGACCAAATAAATTTAGTTTAAAGGTGACCCAGAAATTTAGTGATATCTAGAAATTTGGAAGAACATTGAAATAATTTGAAGGAACCTCTTGGGGAAGGGAGTCTTAAGAATGAAGAGTTACCATACCTTATCAGTACTTAAGGATTAATTTAGAAAATGCTTGTTCTTTAGCCATACTTGAAGCTCTTACCTTCTTCTTCAATGGACTCCTTGGTTAGTGAGAGAATCCGGAGAGAGGTGAGAGCTTTTGGTTTTTGGAGTTATAAGGTGGAGGACTTGTTTTATGACTTAAAATACATTAATATACCTATAAATCTTTTAAAGTGTTAAATTATTAACTAGCTAATTACTCCACTAACCCCACTTAAGCCGTGTGAAGGCAGTTAGCTTTGGGGCCATTGGTGAGTCCCCGTTGATGGGGGCGTCAACCAATCCACGGATCGTACTGGTCAATCATGGATATGGCTTAGGGAGTGTTTTTGTGGCAGAGTAGGAGGAGTCTATATATGGAATCACAACCACTGTTTATGGAGCGTGAGTCAATTGACGACTTATCAATTGGTCTCGTGGTTCCCTACTGTTTTTGACATCTTTTAGAACCAAGGGTTGGGTCCTCCTCAAGGACCCTTATGGTGGTCCGTGAATGTTTTAATATGTATTGAAAGTATTTTAACAAAATTATCCCTCATAAGAATATTCAAACCACATACAAGACCTAAAGATAAACTACATCATTTTAATTAGTTTCCAGACGTCATGGTAGTTAGATTTCTGAGATGTAACAATATCCTCCATTGGGAAATATTCATCCTCGATTGACATTCTAAACATATTTTTAGAGTTTACGACTCAAGACTAGCAGCCCAACCAACACATGATAAATAATGATAAAATTCAATAACAAAGGCGGTAACATTAACTCCATTCTCAAACACAATATACATTACAATAAGGTAGAAACTATACCAACCACCAATAATGCACACATTTCATCACTTCTAATTATGCAATGAGGAATTTCATTCTCCTTCTCATATAGCTCAACATGTTCCACAAGGAGCTAATACATCATTTCATCTATTCACACCTGAGCACTTTCATTTAAAATATTACATGAAGTCAAATATACCAACAACAACATGTTAAGTGCCAATAGTCATAAAGAATATATGATTCATATAAATTCAAGAAACATATGAAACGTGAATTCTCACAAAAAATGCATACTCGAGAGAAATCAGGAAAGTTAAAATACACTTATGACCCTTCATAAATAAAAACTAGGAGGAATTACTAAACTCAATTTTGAATAGTAGAGGAAGGAAAAAGATGAGGATATCGGGACATCATATCGGCCTCGGCCTCCCAAGTAGCACTTTCCACAAGATGATTCTTTCAAAGAACCTGTACGGAAGCTACTTCCTTAATCCTCAACTTCTTCACTTGCTTGTCTAAAATCTCAACCGGGACCTCTTCATAGGAAAGGTTAGCATCGACCCCCTAAACCGTCTAGAGGTAGGATAGACATCTGATAACCTATGCACTTTTTGAGCATTGATAAATGGAACACCGAATGCACCAGAGCCAACTCAATAGGTAATTTCAACTCATAGGCAACACTTACGGCGCGATCCAAAATCTCATATGGTCCCATATACCTGTGACTAAGTTTCCCTTTTTCCCCACACCTCATCCACCCTTATATTGGTGATATATTAAAATAGATCAAGTCACCTACCATAAACTCAAGGTCCCTCTTTATATTGTCGGCATAAGATTTGTTTTGATTTTAGGATATCTTCAATCTATCCCTTATGAGTCGTATTTTATCCACGGCATCAGAAACTACTTCGGGACCTATTAGCGCAAACTCACCTATCTCAAACCACCCAATCGGAGATCTACTTCTTCTCCTATAAAGAGCCTCAACTGGAGCCATGGAAATACTTTAGTGATAACTATTATTGTTGGCAAACTCAATCAATAGTAGATGGTCATCCCAATTACCCTTGAAGTCAATGACGCATGCCCTCAACATACCTTCTAGGGTTTGGATGGCTCATTCCGCCAAACCATCCATTTGTGGATAAAATGCGGTACTAAGTTTCACCTTAGTACTAAGTACACTTTGGAACGCCTTCCAAAAATAAGAAGTAAATTGAGTACCCTTATCCAAAATGATAGACAAGGGAAATCCATGCATCCTCACCTCGTTAACATACAATTTAGCATAATCTTCCGCCGAATATGTAGCCTTGACGAGAATAAAATGGGATGATTTGGTCATCCTATCAACAATGACCCAAATCGAATCATGTTGCCTTCGTGTACGAGTCAAACCCACAATGAAATCCATAATGACATCTTCCCACTTCCAAGTGGGTATAACTATATATTGAGACGAATCTCCCAATCTTTGATGTTCGGCCTTGAGTTGTTGACAATTAGAACATTTAGCCACAAACTCCACGATATCCCTTTCGAAACCATTCCACCAATAGATCTCCTGAAGTCATGGTACATCTTTGTGGCTCCTAGATGAATGGAATATCGCCAACCATGGGATTCTTCTAAAATTTTTATTCTTAAGTCATCCACATCCAGAACGCACAACCTACATTGATACCTAAGTACCCCATCTCTTCCTTGGGAGAAATCTTCAATGTATTTTCAAAGTATGGATTCTTTCAACTCCATTAAGATGTGATCAAGGTATTTCTTGACATTCACATCAATGTCTAAGGAGTTTTCAGAGCTATGTTGGATCATGACACCACTCTTAGGAGAACATTCTAGTTGAACTCCCAACCGGGCAAATCTATGCATATCGCATACTAACTTTTATTTCTCATCTTCTACATGAGCAACACTACCTATTAACATACATCTCAAAGCATCCACAACTACATTAGCCTTGCAGAGATGGTAGAGAACACTCATATAGATAATATTTAGATATGTTCAATTCGAACACCATGACCGCTAATTCAAGGTCATAAGTCGCATAGTTATTTTGGTGTACCTTGAGTTGCTTAAAGTATAAGCTATAGCCTTACCATGTTGCATGAGGACATAACCCAAACTTACTCGAGAAGCGTCACAATATACCTTAAACCCTTCGGTACCCTCCGATAAGGTCAATACCAAAGCGGAGGTAAGTTTATCCTTCAACTCTTAGAATCCTTTCTCATAAGATTTCGTCCATTCAAACATAACTTTCTTTTGGGTTAGTGTAGTCAATGGACAAGCGATAGATGTGAATCCATCAACAAATCCCAAAAATACCCGGCTAACCCCAAAAAGCTTTGAATATAAATAGGAATTAGGGGTCTAGGACAATCTTTGACTGCCTTTTTTTTACGTTGGATCGACATCTATACCCACACTAGACACATTGTGACCAAAAAAATCAATCGATCTTAGCTAAAATTATTACTTATTATATTTAGCAAAAAGTTAGTGTTCCTTGAGGACTTGCAATACTACCCTCAAATGGCTCATGTGTCATCCTTACTTTTGGAGTGTATCAAGATGTCATCAATAAAGATAATTATAAATGATTTAAGATAATTTTGAAATACTCTATTCATAAGATCCATAAAAGTCGCTGGGGTATTAGTTAGACAAAAAGACATAACTAAGAACTTACAATGACCATACCTTGTATGGAAAGCCGTTTAGGAATGTCAACTCCTATAACTATAAATTGGTGACAACCCTACCTCAAATTACTCTTTGAAAAGTGATTCTCCCCTTGGAGTTGGTAAAAAAAATCATCAATTCTAGGGAGAGGATACTTATCCTTTATGGTTACCCTGTTCAACTTGCGGTAGTCAATACACATTATAAGAAATCCATCTTTTATTTTTCACAAATAATACCAGAGTGCCCCATGGAAATATGCTTGTTTGAATACAATCCTTATCTAGCAAATCATTGAGTTGGGATTTCAATTCTTTCAACTCTGCCAGAGCCATCCGGTAAGGAGGAGTTGATATGGGTTTAGTACCCGGCATTAAATCAATGCTGAAATCTATTTCCCATTCGGGAGGAATTCCAAGCAAGTCATCGGGGAAGACTTCCGGAAAATTCTTCCCTATGCTGACCGACTTTAAAGGAGGATCCTCAAACCCAAGGTCCTTGATGCTCACAATATGATAAATACATACTTCGCAAATCATCTTACAAGCTTTTAGACATCAAATAATTTGACCTCTAGTTTCCCCACTTCCATTCTAGCACGGGTTCATTAGGAAATTGGAATTTAACTACCCTTGTTCTACAATCAATTGAAACAAAACAAGAATCTAACCTATTCATCCACAATATGAAATCAAAGACCAACATATCACGTTCTACCAAATAAACCAATGTGACTGTATTGGACAACTCCTATAGAATTTTTTAGTGACCACGGAGTCACCCAACAGGGTAGAAACGGAAAAGGGTTCATCTTAGACATCAAGGAGCACATCAAACTTCATAACCATTTAAGGAGTTAAAAACAAAATGGGCTACGGGGATCTAGAAATGCATAAACATTAATTGAAAATGATTGCAACATACCAGTAATAACATCGGGTTAATCCTCTTGATCACCCAGATATTTGAGATCATAGAAGCGGTTCTTCTTAGGAGCATAGGAATTAAGACCACTTGCTTGTTCTTGGTTACTCTCCCTTCCTTGAGTCTTGGTGATGGGACAATCTTTCACCAAGTGGCGACTCTTTCCACAACCAAAACAATTGTTCGTGCCCACTAGACATTTACACATAGGCCTCTTGCCACATTTTGCAAAATGGGGTTTCTCACTTTGTGAACCACCACTTTTTCCCCCTTGAGGCTTAGGGTTAGGTACCCTATCCTTTCAAGCCCTTGGAACATTAAAAGGAACTTGGTTGGAGAATCTTTTCTTAAACTTTGGTTTGCGTTGGATTTCAACCTTACCCTTAGAAGTACCTCCATCATAGGGTCTTGCCTTTTTGGCAACTCTATTTATCTTGTTAATCCTATTCTCATTATCTTGTTAAGCATGCACCATCAAATGAGATAGGCCCATGTTATTGTGAAGCATTGCCACACAACACTCTTCCACAAGATCATCTGACACACCCATCACAAAATGACTCATTTCATCTCTAGGATTAATCACCAAAGATAAGAAATATTTATACAACTTAATGAATTTCAAAGAGTATTCTTGAACACTCATACCTCCTTGACGAAGGTTGATGAACTCTTCTACTTTTGCCTCTCTTTTCTCCATTTGGAAGAACCTATCGAAAAATGTTCTCTTAAATACTTTCTAAATTATGGGACCCACTCTCAAATCCCTATTGTACTTCCATTGAGTGTTCCAAGTTTGAGCCATATCTTCGAGTTGATAAGTGGCTAGCTTGGCCTTCTAATTTAAACTTACCCCCATAGCATACAAGATAATACAAACCTCATTTAAAAAGTCTTGAGGATTTTCATTTACCTTAAACCCAAAGAACATCAGGGGATTTATCCTAGTGAAATCCCTCAAATGGGAACCCATGGTAGTAGCATTTTGATTCACAGCAGGTGCAACTTCCTAATTAGCTTTTGTTACCATAGCTTGAGCTTGAGTAGCCATGACTTGATTCAGGTTTAGGAAAGCCACCCTTATTGCTCCATCCGTCATGGCCGGAGCTTGGCCACCTAGAGGAACTTGCTCTTGAGGAGGAGCTTAGTTGCCTTGTGGAGGAACTCCCACATTCGCAAGCTGTTCAACCCTTTTTGCAACTACCTTGTAGTAGTCATAGCCTATATCCACAATAAAAAAATTAAAAGGAAAGGACACATAGATTTAAGACTTATTATGCATGACCTAAGAATACCAAAGAAAATATGAATTTGCTAAGCATCATATATCTTCTCATTCATAAGTCTGGCGCTCTTCACAATTATGAATACATGATGAGTCCTCAAGCTGGACTCGTCTAGGACCTTATTTGAATGCAAATAGTATCCTCGATTGTATATTTTATCTCAATATCTGATAAAAACTGCTAAGTTTCAGGTATTTGAAATCAGGTTTTAAAGCAATTCAGGATGGGAAATAAAAAATGACCATGAAGCACTTGACTTTAGATTAAATAAGGAATATAGGGGATACGAGAAGGAAATCACATCTAATCGGAGAAAAGTCATTGAGCCCAAATGACCATACATTGCACTCAGCCACGTAACAATCCTTTGAAAGACCTTTTTGATATTGAGTGAGCCGAACTGATCAATTAGAAAATAAGGGTACACTATGGGTTAATGTGCTCCTCTTTGTGAGTGTGAGAGTTGCATCAGATTCTCGATCCTAAGTTGATAAATCTATATGTGTTAAAACAGAATCATTCTTTGTGTGAGGGCATGTAGATATTTTTGTTAAGTTTGAACTTGCATTAGTAGAAATTATTGTAAGCTCAACAATATTTTGTAATGGTGTGCGACGACTTGAGTCTTTGAGTATACAATTGAGCTACTCATGAGTAGTTTGAGTCTTGTTGTGTACATTCATGATAGAGTCTTATGTAGCACTATTTGAGACATCCTGTTTGATATGCTGAATTTAAGTTTTACTTTGAGGACAATAGAAAATTTAAGTTAAGTGTGTTTATGAGTCTTCAAATTGGACTTATATAAGGCCTTATTTGAATGGAAATAATGTTCTGAATTGTGTATTTTATCTCGAAATCTAATAACAACCGCTATGTTTCAGGTATTTGAAGATTTGGTTGGAGCATGGGCATTTAAGGGAAAAACAGAAGAAAAGAGCTGAAGATACAAAGTGCTAATCACCCAGCACACTTGATGATACGCAGCATAATAGAGTTTCTGGTAATAAAGAAAAAACTGAAAGCAGTAAAAGAAGTCCTCTGGAATGCAATGAGGCTCACTTACTAACTCTGGAGTGCTCAATTGGCTGAACGGTATGCTAGATGCCGATCCTTGTTACATGTGTCTGCATTATGATATGATGTAGGCTTACTGACATCAATACATTGAATGTACGAGTATGCGAGTTGGAATGCTAAAACAAATTAAACCTTGAAGAGAGTAAGAAGAAACACTTACCTTGACTCTGCTAAACTCATAAATAACACAACTCAACATAACTAATTCATTTCAATATAAATCAATTTAAAAGAAAGTTCAAAATAAAGAAACACAGTTTGAACACACGTTGTAAACTCTGAATGTATACAGAGATACAACTATTTCTAAGATGCATGTAAAATAGAAAAAAACCGATGTATATAAATAAATACATTTAACTTTTGTGGGCGTTTATCTAACTTATAACCACCACTTCAGAGCTATATTGATGATACAGTGATCTACCTCACGCTGCTAGTGAATCCTACACCTAGACAAAGGTATAAACCTGTATTGCCGAATGGATCCACTAATCTACTATGAAAAGTGTTCATCCAAAAAGTATCACACTTTTCTACCCATGGTGGCTACATGGTTTTATGGAGATGTGAGTTATCTGAACTCATGCTTGTCCCCATATTGGTGCTCAATATGTCACATACAGGTAGAACCTCCTAGAAGTAACTGGCATTGTCGTTCTTGAAGAGGACTAAGAATAGACTCTTAGCGTTCGTCATTACATTAATATGTTAAAAAGTGTTAAAAATTAAAACTTTTCATCTACATCTACTTCATAAGGTTTACTTAGACCTCTCGCTTACACATAATATCCTACTAGACCCAAGAAACTCTTAATTTTGATTGTAGTCAATGGTCTAGGCCAATTCATGACCGCCTCCGTTTTTCTTGGATCCACCTCAACTCCCTCACTAGAGATGATATGAACAAGAAATGCCGCCAACCTCAACCAAAACTCACATTTTCTATGCTTGGAAAATAATTGGTTTCCTTAAGCACTTGTAACAACATTCTCAAATGGTCCAAGTATTCACCCTCATTTTTCAAATATACCAAGATGTCGTCAATGAAGACAATGACAAACGAATCTTGGTAACTTCAAAACATCCTATTCATGAGATCCATAAATTCCTTCATGGCATTAGTGAGACCAAAGGGGATTACTAGAAACTCATATTGACCATATCTAGATCGAAATTCCATTTTTTGTATATCCTCACTTCTCACCTTAAGTTGGTGATACCCCGATCTCAAGTCAATCTTAGAAAAAAAATTTGCCACTTGGAGTTGATCAAACAAGTCGCCAATTCGAGGGAGAGTATACCTGTTCTTTATAGTGACTTTATTTAGTTGGTGATAATCGATTCACATTCTAAGAGACCCATCCTTCTTCATAAATGATATCGGAGCACCCCATCAAGAAATACTAGGTTTAATAAAGCCTTTGTCTTGTAAGTCCTTGAGTTGAGCCTTCAACTCTTTAAATTTGGTCAGAGCCATACAATAATGAGGAATTGAAATAGGTTTGGTATCCGGTAGTAAGTCAATACCAAAATCAATTTCCCGTTTAGGAGGGATTCCGGGAAGATCCTTATGAAAGACCTTCGAAAATTCCCACACTACACGGACTAACTCAATGGGAGGACTATAGGAGTCTAATATTTGACTCTTAGAAAGTTGTATAACAATCCTTTTGAGATCATCTTACAAGACTTTAGACAAGAAATTATACGACCTCTTGGAATAGAATTTCCTTCCTTCCACTCTTAAAGTGGTTCATTTAGAAGCAAAACAATCATGCAACCAATTCATCCCTAAAATAACATCAAAATTGACCATATAAAGTTCTACTAATTCAAACTAAGCAAATCTATTAGGAAACATTATAGGACAATTTCTATATACCCTTTTTGCAACCACCTACTCACCTACAGGGGTAGTTACTATAAAAGGTTCATTTAGAATATCGGGCAAAATATCAAACTTATTAAAAGATAATGTAGGACCTGTACCAAGTATAGCATAAACACCAATAGAGAAATGTAATATATCGGTCACCACATTAGGAGAAATCTCTTGTTCACCCCTTGAGGAAGCTGCTTAAAAGAGATTCTTTCTTGGAACATCAATATTAGAACAACTTGCTTGTGCTTGACCACTTCCCTTGTCTTTCCCCTTCACATTAGGGAAATATTTTACCTAGTGGCCACTCATGCTACATCCAAACCAATTGTCCGTCTGAACAAGGAACTCACCATAATGCTTCTTACCATACTTTTCACATGTTGGATTCTTAGTTGGTGACCTAGTACCTTTTCTCTTTTAAGACTTAGTGTTAGAGACCTTATTATCATGAGCCTTGAGAAATTTGGATGGAACTTGATTGAATGGTCTCTTCTTGAATCTAGGCTTGTTTTGAATTTCCAACCTTCCCTTTGAAGTACTACTATCATAAGACTTGACCCTCTTGGCCTCTTATTCTTTCTCCTAAGCCTACATTATTCCACTTGTTTAGCATGAATCATGAGACGAGATATACTCATATTATAATGAAGCATAGCCGAAAGACATTCTTCTACCAAGTCTTTGGACACTCCCGTAAGAAAACGACTCATGTCATCCATTGGGTAGACACCAAGGATGAGCATACTTGGACAACAAGGAGTAGTCAAGTACACTTATACCTCCTTGACGAAGATTGATGAATAGCTTCCCTGAACACTCTAGAAAATAATCAATCAAATAAATCACTCTTGAAGATCTTTCAAGTCACCGGACCACCTCTTTGAGCCCTATTATCTCTACATTGTGTGTACCAAGTTTGGGCCAGATCTTTGAGTTTACAGGACGCCAACTCACCCTTCTCAATTAAGGTTACACACATAGTATAGAGAATCTTATATACCTCATCGAGAAAATCTTGGGGGTCTTCATCAGACCATGATCCGAAGAACATAGGTGGGTTCATCCTAGTAAAGACTCTCAAGCGAGCGGTCATAGTGATAAAATGTTAAGGCACTCGAGGTACAACCTCCCAATTCACTTGGGTCATCATAGCGTGGACATAAGAGGTGATGTCATTAGCTTGAGAGGTCATGGCTTGGGACAAATTATGATAAGCTTCCCTTATCTCTCCATCGGTCATCAGTGGAGGAAAAACCGAACTTGATCACCCATACCAACTTCTTCAAGTTGAGGAACATGGTTTTCATGAGCCCCCACATTAACCATCTCTTCCCTTCTAGCAACTGCTCTTCGAGTATTCATACCTACAACCGCGATACAAGGTTTAGGTGAAAGCACATAATAAGTGTCACATCCGTGAAGCACCCTTTAGACATAACCGGCGTCATCGTCCTCATCGAGGACTAAGGCTAGCCTCTTAGCTTAAATTATTACATTCATAGGTTAAAAAATGAGGAAAATTGGAAACTTTTTCATTACTACTACCTTGAGTCTTGCATAGACGTCTCGCATACACACAATATATATTTAGGGAGTTTGCTTACACTCGTCACAATCGGAAGAACTACATAGGCCTTATTTCACATACATATTTAAGGAACATAATATCGTAGGAACTCTATAATATGTCTCTATTAGAACCATCTAAAACGAATAAAATATTTTGGGCTAACCCATACTTCATTATAACAAAGAGCCTCGTATAGTCTTAAATGACAATCGTCTCCAAATGAAAAGGAAAGAACTATGAGTCTTATAACTAGAACAATATCAATAACTTAGTAGTGACATCGTCCTCGGAAGGTGAGGACCTACCGAACACTAGGGGAAAAATACATGTAGTCTTCAAAGGCCTTCCATAAGCTCAACCGCCAGACCCTACATGTTGTTGTAAACATAAAACATGGGTAAGTATACACTTGTACTAAGTATGAGTATATGCACATAAAACAAGTGAAATCATGCTTAAAAAGGCATTTGTTCAAAACATGCTAATTTACTTTGAAAAGCTTATGCACATCCAAGAACCCATATAAGACAATGAACACATAACCCTTAAGTCAAGACCATATACAACACAAGACCAACATAATCAAGTATAGTCAAGTCAACGCATACATGATCAGAATATATCAAGACCCTTACCTATAACCCATCATTTATCCTAGAAGTGCAATGACCAAGTAAATCCCCATAACCCTACTCAATCAAGTAAACCAAACAAAGGACTATACACAATGATTATCTTTAAATAACATAGGATCAAGAGTAACCTTCCTCATACTTTAGTAATATATACATACGACATGTTCATAAGTGCAACTAAGATCATATATAATCAATAACATGTAAAAGTCAACATAGAATAGTAGTCACTTTATAAGAGCATAAGAACATAAGAACCACCTCCTAAGGCTTCCCTCAAGGCAAACAAGAGCAAGGCATAGGTAGATTCCCATACCCCTACATCATCCTATTTTGTGTTTACTTCATTACTTTATTTTATATTCAAGAACACTTGCCTTAACCTAATAGACCACAAGAGCTAAGTGTGGAATCTGGTATTGTAAAACCTTACACCGATGGGAGTTTGTCTACCGGCCAATGTAGTACCAAACATGAATATAGCATCTATGTGGATTCACTATCAAGTATTCCTATGGTGGAAACATAGTTTAGGGAGATTGGGGGCTGTCATGGAAACATCGACTATGAGGCTAGCCACCCCGTGAGAACGATGGTGAACCCTACCTTCCCTCATTGGGAAGGCGCCACCCCTCACCTACAAGTTAACTCGGTGCTAAGCTTGAGTCCGTTTTGAAATGTCTTTATGCCTTTATTAATCATCATAGCTTAATTTTAGGCCATAGAGTGTATCCTTTAAATAATCATCATCACAACTCAATAGGAATTGCATGAGTATTGTCCTTTCATTATAATTCAAACATGTGAGGTTAGCACATTTACATAATAACACTATGATAAGGCACAAAGGTATATCATCACCATCCTTATATCATTACGTCTTAGCCAACAACTAACAAGTCATAATTCAAGACATTCCAATTCAACATCATACAAAACCTAATCAATCTTATCATAAGGTATACTTTAATACAACTTTATATAAACAAAAGTAATCATAATTGAAGTAAATGATTTAGATCACAAGACTTACCCCAATCTCCTTCACAACCCATCACCAAGGTTTTACCATCAACCATCAAATTCAACCCAATAATGGGTGTAATATCATCACACAATAGTAATTAACATAATAATGAAATCAATTGCATCATCAGTATCCTAGTTAACATCAATTCATAACCTAGGGTTAGAGGGAAAAGGGTTCATCATTAATTATTCAAAAAATAGATCAAATACCAACAATGTTACCCTAGGCAGTCCACGAATGAATTAGAATAGATGAAACAAGTCTAATAATCAATACATTGATCAATTTCCATCAATTCATATGTAAGATTTAAGATTTGGGGAATTTGGGGAAAGGACACGATCTTCCTGAAATTCCATCAGTTAACATCAATTACCCAACAATCTACACTAAATTAATCATTGGCAATTATAATTAATCATAATCAACCATCAATTTTTGAAGTTTAGAAGAAAACCCATTAAAATTGGAAAACACTTGGAATTTGGTGTTTTAACAATCGATTTTGAGAGGACCTCTTGGGGAAAGGAATCCAAAGAGTGATGAACCTATACCTTAATGAACATTAATCCATGAAATTCAAGTGAAATCCTAGATAAATTGGTCTTATTCTTCAATCTTTGTTATTCCTTCAATAGAGGTTAAATAGAAATAGAAAGTAGATAGAGGTGAGAGCTTTTGGGTTTCAATTTTGGGGATTTGATTGGAGTGAGTAAAATGTGAGAAAACTGATATCAATATACAGACCTCCCATGAAATACCAAAAAATCCCTCACTTAAGTTAACCCTTCAATGAAGTCAAACATGAATTCCAAATTTTAGATTTTCGTCGGGGAACATGTCCGCGATGCGAAGCTGCTCCCGCATGATTTTATTAATTAATTTTTGATACAGTGGTGTCCGTGACCTGCCCACCACTCATACTTGAGTTTTGACCCAAGGCCACCCAAGTCCGCGACGCGGACTTGATTCTGCTAAGTGTAACTTGACTGCTGCTTTAGTAGCTTGGCAAGCGAAGTTTGGGGTCCTTTTGTTGGACCCCTAGGGCAACCCTTAGGGGGTCGGTCCTAGACGTTTCCACCCTATACAAATGGTTTTACCTATACAAAGTAATTTGACAAGATTTAGACGTCATACCACACCTCCAAACCCTTCCAAAATCTATTGACGTTTCACTAGTTATATTTTACTAGCTTCCGGACGCCATAGGCGTTTCTTGACGTCTTGACTCCAAAAATTCCTAAATGGTTTGTAAACATTATTTTAGGCCTTATGACAGTGTTACTAACCTTAGATCAACATGTGAGGCTCTAGATAAGCTCTTGTACATTCGGAGTATTACATCATCCCCCCCTTAGGAACATTCATCCCCAAATGACACTAAAATATTTTGTGAGGAAGAGATAGACTCAAGACTAGAAGCCCAACAAACAACATGTATATAATGAGTCATATGTCATACGAGTACGTCAACTCTATTCAACACATATTAACAACATTACTAATAGCAATTCAAGTCACCACACATAAAAGTTCAACATTTCATAATACATTATGAGGAACTACTTCTCAACGTCAACAACATAACTTACAACTCAAATAAACATAACAACATGACATTTACACCAGGCAACTCAAGACAACATTATCCACATATAGAAGCTCAAAATGACATTAAAGAGTAACCATGTTATTGTTCTCAAGATAACATCAAAAGACCAAAAAATGTCAAGAAAGCAAAACATATATTTCACAAAAGCCACAACATATCAATTGCACAAATGAGTGTAAATCAAGTAAAAGACATTTTATATGAAACTTCCTTTTAGAAAAAGCTTTATCATGAATATGCACGTCTTTGCAAAACAAACCAAATTCAATTTATTCATTATTTTTAGAATTATTTGAAAAACTAACATTAATTAGCAAAGGATGAGGATAACGGGACTTCATGTCGACCTCAACCTCCCATGTTGCTCCCTCACCTAGGTGGTTTCTCCATAATACTTTTACGGAGGCCACTTCTTTTTTCCTCAACCTCTTCAATTGACGATCATGAATTTCCACCGGAACCTCCTCATAGAAGAGGTTCTCTTTCACACTGAGACCTTCGATAGGAAGAATGGACTAAGGGTTACCAATGCACTTCTTAAGCATAGATACATGCAAAACCGGATGAACCGAAGATAGTTCACTAGGGAGCTTCAACTCATATGTAACCTTGTCAACCTTTTGCAAAATTTCATAAGGTCCGACGTAACGAGGACTTAACTTCCCCCTATTGCCAAATCTAACTACCCCATTTATGGGCGACATTTTAGAATACACCTTATCACCTTCTTCAATTTCAGGGTCTCTTCTCCTATGATTGACATAAGACTTTTGCCGACTATAGGCTATTTGTAAATGCTTCCTTATGATATGAACTTTATCCAAGGTCTTATAGATCAAGTCGGGACCAATAAGCGTAGACTCGCCAACCTCAAACCATCCAATATGAGATCTACACCTACTACCATACAAAGCTTCAAAAGGAGCCATAGATATGGATGAATGGAAATATTATTATATGAGAACTGCACCATAGTCAAATACTCATCCCAACTTCCCTTAAAGGAAATGATACAAGCTCTAACCATATCATCAAGAGCTTGAATGGTACGTTCCGCTTGACAATACGTTTGAGGATGAAAAGTGATGCTTAATTTTACTTGAGTACCCAAACCTTTTTTAAATAACCTCCCAAACATAGACGTATATTGAGTATCTATATCCGATATAATGGACAAAGGAACCCCATGAAGACTTACTATCTTGTAAATATAGATTCTTGCATAATCATCCACCGAATAAGTGGACCTAACGGGAATAAAATGAGCGGACTTCGTCAATCTATGCATGACCACTCATATAGAATCATATTGCCTTCTAAAACGAGGCAACCCAACTACGAAATCCATGTGAACATATTCCCACTTCCAAGTAGGAACTTGGATTTCTTGTAGTAAACCACCCAAATTTTGGTGATCGAACTTCACTTGTTTGCAATTTGGACACGTTGCAACAAATTCTGGAATGTCTCTTTTTATGCCATCCCACCAAAACACTTCTCTAAGATCATGATACATCTTAGTAGAAGGCATTTGATTAGAGTAACAATTTCCATGAACTTTCTCAAGAATCTAATTTCTCAAATCATTTACATTGGGCACACACAATCTCCCTTGTTACCTAATATACTATTCCCCGTTGGAAGAATGAATCATTCATTTTTCCAAGAACCAAATCTTTCAACTCCATCAATAATGGACCAAGGTGTTTCTTAGACTTCACCTTAACCACCGAAGAGGACTCGGAGTTATGATGTACCACAACACCACCATTAGGAGAATCTGCAATTTGGACCCCTAAACGAGCAAACCTTTGAACGTATCTCACTAGTTTTCTCTTGGCTTTTTCCACATGGGACAAAGTTCCCATGGAAAAATGACTTAAAGCGTCCGCTACCAGATTAGTCTTGCCGGGTGATAGAGAACACTCATGTCTTAGTGTTTCAACAACTATAACCATCTATTTTACCGGAGATTCAACTCCTTCTGAGTGAATACGTATTGAAGACTTTTATGGTTCGTATACACATCAACGTGAACCATATAGAGATAATGCCTCCATATTTTCAAGGCAAATACCACCTATGCTAACTCACGGTCATGAGTAAAATAATTCTTGTCATGAAATTTGAGTTTCCTAGAAGCATAAGAACATACCCCAACCCAACTCGAGATGCATCACAATATACAATAAAACCCTTAGTACCCTCCAGTAAAGTCAACATCGGAGTGGGGGTAAGCCTATGCTTCAACACTTGGAAGCTTCTCTGAAATGCTTCCGACCACTCAAATTTCACATTCTTTTGAGTCCTGGTTGTCAAAGGGGAAGAAATGGATGCAAATCCGTCGACAAACCTTCTATAATACATGGATACGATAAGAAACTCCTAATATCTTTAGGAGCCTAAGGTCTATGCTAATTATTCACCGCTTGGTCTTCCTTAGGTCAACCTTGACACCCCCACAAGAGATAATATGACCAATAAACGCTACCAACGTCAAACGAAACTCGCATTTTCTATACTTGGCAAAAAATTAATGCTTCTTAATAACATTCAAAACAACTCTCAAATGCCCATATGATCACCCTTACTCTTTGAATAATATATATCATCAATAAAGACAATCACCAATGCATCAAGTTAGTTTTGGAACACCCTATTCGTGAGATTCATAAACGTTGCTGAGGTATTAGTCAATCAAAACGACATGACTAGGAACTTATAATGATAATTTCTAGTACGAAAAGCCTTCTTGGGAATATCTTTACCTTCCACCCTTAGTTGGTAATATCCCGATCTCAAGTCAATCTTTGAAAAGAAGTTCACACATTTGAGTTGATCAAACAAATCATCAATCCGAGTGAGAGGATACTTGTTCTTTGTTGTGACTTTGTTGAGTTAATGGTAATCGATACACATCCTAAGGAACCATTCTTCTTCTTCATAAACAATACTAACGCACCCCATTGAAAATAGTACGCCTAATGAAACCCTTCTCCAGTAAATCTTTGAGTTGAGCCTTCAATATTTTCAATTCGGCCGGAGCCATCCGATAAGGATCAATTGAAACGGGATTTGTATCGGGTAATAAGTAGATACCAAAATCAATTTCCCGTTCAGGAGGAACACCGGGAAGATTATTGGGAAAGACCTTGGGAAATTCCCTCACTATGGGGACTGACTCTATAGGAGTAACTTTGGAGTCTAAATCTTTGACTCTTACAATATGGTATAAACACCCTTTGGAGATCATCTCACAAACTTTTAAACAAGAAATGATACGATCTCTAGGGATGGAATTCCCCCCATTCAACCCTAAGACGAGTTCATTAGGAAAGTTAAACTTCACCACCCTTGTTCTACAATATCGAAGTGAAGCAAACATGCAAACAATCCATACTTAAAATTACATCAAAATCAACCATATCAAGTTCTACTAATTTCACATGAATAACTCTATTGGGCAACATTATAGGAGAAATATCTATATTCTACATTTTAAAAATCTGATACATGTCTTAAAGCCTAACATAAGTGTCATAAGGTCTAGAAACTGTTGTAAGTGTCATTATAATGAAAATATATCATTTAGGAAGCTTAGAAAAAGAACGTCCAAGGACGTCCATGACATCCAAAAATTTGTTCAAGGAGCTACTAGCATACCTTAACCCATTTGACTATCTTTTAGGAGTCGGAAATCCATAAAAATTGGTGGAAGGGTGGAAAATATGTGTTTAGTTAAATTCATGGTTGCAATGTCTGGGTACGACTCCCCAAGGACAAACCAAGTTCCATTGAGGAGGATTTTTGCACGTTAGGGTCAATAATGCCTGGGCAGTGTGCACCTACGAGAGGGCCATAGACGAATCATATGTTGATCGATGGGGTGTCGTTGACAACCATATTCCAACAATTTGAAAAATGGTTGGGTCCGTTACCTTAACAAATCTCTAACAAGAACCACGGATGTGCAACACGGAGAAGGCCTATTCCGTCGACTGACCAACGATTCGTCGATCGTGGTATCGTCGATCGTGGTATCGTCGATGGAACTGCAATTTTCCTGCACATTTTTATTAAGTTCCAATTATTTAATTAAGGGGATAGGTCGTTAGTTAGGGGATTAGGTAATCCTAATTAAGTTAATTAATCCCCAATATAAAGACCCCAACCCCATTAGCCTAATTACAACTCTCAAAACAGAACTCTCTTCCTTCTTTCTTCTTTCTCTCTATTGGAGAACACCATTGAAGACAAGATAGGGGGAGATTTTGGATCCATATAAGGGCGATTTCACCATCACTTCTTCAGAAAAAATTGAGGTATGGGATCTTATTTACGTTTGAAACTCCTTTCCTCAAAGGGTTCCTTCAAAGTATTTTCAAAATTTGAGTTTTCATGTGGGTTCTTATCTATATCGAAATCAAGTTATGAATTGATTTGTTTATAGTTTATTTTGTATAATATGAATGGATTAACATGTATTCTAAATTAATTATGATATATATTGATGGTATGGTTTAGTTTGTAGAAGATGACCCTTAACCCTTAACCCTAGGTTTGATCTTGATATGAATTTGGTTGTATTTGATTCAATTGACTTGGTTATTGGTTGACTTACTATTAGATGATGTTGATATGATAATCATAAATGTATTAGAGTTAATTGTATTCTTTTCATACTAGTTCTTGATAAGTGATCTAGGTTGTGATGTAAGTTGTGAATTGACCTAAGTATAATGCCTTAAGCTACGATCTAGTATTGAGTTGTGATTAAGTGATTCTCATAGCATTATTATCATGTTTTTTGTTGAATTATGATGATTTTATGACCTAATCGGGTCGAAGTAAGGGTTTATGGAAGGATCTTGGAGATAAAATATGAAGGAGACTTGGTGAGTCTTATCATCCCTATTCTTTACTTCAAACTATGATTAAGTGTGATTGAATTATGATGTTGTATTGAAGTATACCTTTTGTTAGGATTGATAGCGTTGGTATAATGTTAAATTGAGATGTCTTGACTATGGTTGTGAGGTTGATTAAGATATAAATGTTATAAGGATGGTGATGCTTACCAATGTGCTTTATTATGAAGTGATATGTAATGTGTTAACCTCACCTATATGAATTGTAATGAAAGGATAAATACTCATGCAATTCTTATTGAGCTATTGATGATGATGATGATGATGATTACACAAGGGTTAGACCTAATGACCTAAACTAAGTTATGGTTGTAGTAAATGCTTAAATATATTTTAAAAAGGGACTCTTTCTTAGCAACGAGTGAACAAGAGTGAGGAGTGACCCTTCCCACAAAGGGAAGGTGGGATCACAAATGTACTCTTGAGATTGGAGACTACAATACGTGTATCATAAAGAGGTTTCCAATTATATATTCAGGTTCTTGAACTATGTTTCCCACATAGGAATACTAGCTAGTGGATCAACGTAGTTGCTATATCTTATGTTTTCGTTCTACTTTGGCAAGTATTTTGCCTTCCTTCGGTGTAAGTTTTTATGACACCGAATTCCATATTAGCTCATGTGGTCTATGTTGGTTAGGGAAATATGTTTCCAGAAAGGTAAAATGAACTAAAGGATTGAACTTTAACTAAGATGACCTAAGGGGTATATCTTAGTCTAGGTAGGGTATGGGACTGTACTTATGCATAGCTCTTGCTAGCCTTGAAAGGAGTCCTAGGAGGATGTTCTTATATATAATTATGCTTATGATAGAATATGTTATGTATATGATGAACCTGCACTTTATTGATACTATATGTTAATTAGTTCACTTATGAGTATGTCTAAGTTCACATTGTTTAAGTAGATGATATGTACTCTTAAATGCCATGTTATGTGAAGTAGGGTGTTAGTTATGATTCTTGTTGGGTTACTTTTTTGAGTAAGGTTATGTGCCTTTGCTTGATTATTGGACTTGTTGACTTGATAGTGGTTCATGGGTAATTGACTTGCTTTGTTTAAAATGAAATGTACTCTTATTCATGCTTATTTTTAATATGACTTGATTAATATGAAGTATTGGTTGGGATTTGTCTTGTTTAAAGTGCATAAAGGTTTCTAAGTGAAAAATGCATACTTAATGAAATGTATCTTTTCTTATCATGTTTTCATATATGTGTATATATGACCTAATACTGAGTACAAGTGGCGTACTAACCCTATTTCTTCATTTTCCTTAACATTTTAAGTTTCTATCATTCAGGTTCTTTAGAGACCACTTGAAGAAAGGCTTGGATATCTTGATCATCCAAGTAAGGTAGGTCCTCTTTTCTCGAGGACGATGCCACTATCCAGTTTATGGAGTTTGCTTAGTAGTTAGGGATATCATTGTTTCTTTCCTTCCTTTTTAGTATGAAACATTGTATAGACCATGTGAGGCATTCTTACTTGATGTATGGGATTATACCCAAGTTCTTACACTCTTATTAGATGGTTATGACAAGATATATCGATTAGGAATACTATGTTTATGTTATCTTTTATATTCTTATGTGCAATAAAAGTAGAAGGCTATGTAACCTTCGTATGCGAAGGGTCTATGTATAGTCGATACGAATATATATTATGTGTATATAGTGGTGTATGTAAACATGCAAATAGAAGTAATAAAAAGTTTTAAATTTTCCGCATTTTTGACCTATGAATGCAATGATGTAAACTAAGAGGCTATTCTTAGTCCTCAAAGAGGCCGACGCCAACGACAGCGGTTACATCTAGGGGGTAAACCCGGATGTGATAAACTTTGTATTAGAGCATGATGTTGAGATATGCTTAACTCTATGTATCTCTCAACCACATTTATGTAGGTTTATATTCATAATTATGAAGTGTGCCACACTTATGAATATGAATCTATGAGGTGCTTAGGAAACTTTCACTTTTGTTGAAATCTAATACCATGCCACTAAAAGGACCCTGAATGGGTGGAATTCGTACGACAAGGCCTACAAACCCTGAGACTTTCACGAGTTTCGAAGGGCTGCGAAACTGGTAACCTTAGCCCAAAGCTTGATCTACGGCTCACTCAAGGTTAGGGGCAGTTCAATTTTGTGGTGTATTCATTTGTAGTGAGTAGGGCCTCTTTCTCGTTGATCAGTTCGCCTCCGCTCTATTGAAAAGTAGGAATTCCTACGGTGGTTTTGTCAACGAACGCGTCTCGGGACGGATTGACTAACCTAACCCACCCTTAAGGAGTCTTTTCCATAGTTGGGTGTCTGCCCGCCCCTGTCAAATAAAGTAGAGGGGAGAACTGGAAGAGAGAAGGAAAAAGAGCAAAGGATTGACAAGTCTAATAGGGGAAGAATGGCTGACACGTAGTTTTTATACGTCAATCCAATCTCTCTTCCATTCATCATCCATTCTGAGGAAATATTCTTGAATAATAGGCTAAGAATATTCTTATAAGTCCTTGTCTGTTATGTATGCTCCAGTAAGAAAGTCCCTTACTTCGGCTAGTAAGGATTTTCATTTTGGGCAAGTAGGCTGCAGCGCGAGTACCCCTTTCTTGACTTTTGCTGCAATAGAGGAGATTTCTATTGGACTAGTTAAAAGACTTAGATAAAACACCGGGTTTACATAAGAAAATGTACATGTAGAGAAAAGAGATTAGACTAGTCATTACACTAGTAGCGTCTACGAGCCTCCCCGCTTCGATTCGTTTGCTTTCCCTTTCTCACTCTAAAAGAAAGAAGAAAGCCTTGCTTTGCCTCCTTCCTTCATCGCTAATTGAAATCTAGACTCACACGTCTGCGTATGAAGATTATGGCTTCCTCACTTGTTTGATTTGAAATGGCACGATGCTTCACACATGTAATTGGAGTCTATTTTGGGTCTTACAGACGCTCGTGCAAAGTAGATTTATAGGAGAGAAGTTCCCCATCTCTCTTACAACTTCTGTCTCTTGAAAATATTGTATTCTTAAGTTTGAAATCGCCTCTGTGTGATTCATCCTAAGTAGCTAACCAAAAAGGAACTAACTGAAAGGACTGATAAGAGAAGAGGCTCTAACTATTTAAAGGTAAAAAAAAGGAAGCTTGTGCGCTCTCCAAGTGTGCTTATTCCCCCCTCTTTCTTACCCTGGCAAGTCGTTGTGAAATAACTTCAATGAGAAGAAAAAGAAGGCGTTAACAGACCCTCCTGGCCCAACCCTAGACACTCTAAGATCCTTTTTCAAACCCTCTAGAGTCGACTTTATGTGTTCTTTCACCTAAACTTTGTATTGTGGTTTTATGTATGAATACTCGAAGGGTAGCCGCACGAAGGTATGATGAGGATATTGTTAATGCGGGAGTTCCTCCACGTGAATATCAAGATCATCCTCTTGAAAAAGTTGCTACGGATGACCAAGCTCTTGCCAATCCTCCGGCCATGATGGACGGGGACAAAAGGGCAGCCTTTCTCCATATGTCCCAAGCCAATAATACTCAAGCATAAACAATCACTACTCAAGCTCAATCCATGATGGCCCAAGCTAATCGGGAGGTGGTACCCTGAGGAGACAAACATGTTAGGACCATCGCCTCCCTTTAAGGGATTTCACAAGGATGAATCCCGTACATTCTATGGGTCCAAAGTGGAGGAAGACGCCCAAGATTTCATTGATGAAGTCTATAAAATCCTCTATGCTATGGGGTTGACTGTTACTGAGAAGACGGAGTTACCACCTACCAACTCAAGGACGTGGCCCAAACTTGGTATGTGATATGGCGAGACAATAGGCCTTTAAGGTGTGGTCCGCTGACATGGGAGATTTTCAAGAAGGTTTTTCCTTGTAGGTTCTTTCCAAGGGTAAGTAGGGAAGCTAAGGTGGAAGAATTCATTAACCTTCGTCAAGGAGGTATGAGTGTGCTTGATTACTCTTTGAAATTTACTAAGTTGTCCAAGCATGCTCCTTCCTTGGTTACCGACCCAAGGGATGAAATGAGTCCCTTTGTGATGGGAGTGTCTGATGACTTAAAATAAGAATGTCATTCAGCTATGCTACATGATAATTTGAATATTTCTCGTCTCATGGTTCATGCTCACAAGTGGAAGAGACATGATTTAAGTGGAAGAGTAGAGATGCTAATAGCGCAAAGTCATTTGATGGTGGCTCTTCAAAGGATAGGCTTGATATCCAAGACAAGCCTAGGTTCAGAAAGAGGTTTTCTATTCAAGTTCCTTCCAAGTTCCCTAAGGCTCGTGATGATAGGGTGTCTAACCCTATGCCTAAAACGGGCAGGGGTACTAGTTCACCAAACAAGAAGCTAACTTGTGGAGAGTGTGGCAAGAAGAATTATGGTGTTGCCTCATGGGGATTAACAATTGATTTAGTAGTGGTAAGATTGGCTACAAGGTAAAGGATTACCCAAACATGAAGGGTGAAACAAATTTAATGGGCAAGCTCAAACAAGTGGTTCGAATGTGGATCCTACATAGAAAAATCGTTTTTATGCTTACCGCTCTAGGGGTGAGCAAGAGACTTCGCCTGATTAGTGACCAGTATGTTCAATGTTTTCTTTATTGATGTATATGCTTTACTTAATCACGGTGCAACTTTGTCATTAGATACTTCAAAAGTAGCTAAAAAGTTTGACATTTTACCCGATATCTTGAATAATCTTTTTATGGTATCTACCTCGGTGGGCGACTCGGTTGTTGCTGAGAGAGTATATATGTCACATTTGGTTTTACCCCCTAGACATAACTGGGGTCGTCGTCCTCTTTGAAGACTAAGACTAGCCTCTTAGTTTACATCATTGCATGCATAGGTCAAAAACGCAGAAAACTTAAAACTTTTCATTACTTCTACTTGAAGGTTTACATAGTCCTCTACATACACATAATATATATCTGTATCACTAAACAAAGACCTTTTCTATAGGAAGGTTACATAGCCTTCTATTTTTATTGCACATAAGTATATCAAAGATAACATCAATATAATATTTATAATAGATGTCTCTTCTCATAACCATCTAATAAGAGAGTGTGAACTTGGGCATAATCCCATACATCAATTAAGAATGCCTGACATGGGATATACAATGTTTCATATACAATGGATGGAAAGAAACATATATGTCTTTAACTACTAAGAAAACTCCATAAGCTAGATAGTGGCATCGCCCTCGACCTATGAAGACCTACCCTACTTTGATGATCATGATATCCAAAACATTCTTCAAGTCGTCTCCAAAGTACCTCAACGACCGGAACCTAAAATTTTAGGAAGAGGAAGAAATCGGGTAAGTACGCAACTTGTACTATGTATGAGAACATATGCATACATATATAAAAACATGCTAAGAAAAGGGACTTTCATAAAGTATGCATTTTTCACTTAGAAACCTCTCTGCACATTGAACAAGACCAATGCAACCAATATTTCATGTTCATCAATTCATCTAACAATAAGCATGAATAAGAGTACATTTCATTTTAAACAGAGCAAGTCAATTACTCATAAACCCCTATCAAGTCAACAAGTGCAATGACCAAGCAAAGCCCCATAAGTTTACTCAAACAAGTAACCCATCAAGAATAATGACTAACACCCTACTTCACATAACATGGCATTTAAGAGTACATATCGTCTTACTTAAACAATATAAACCAACACATATTCATAAGTGAACTAATTAACATGCAGTATCAATAAGGTGCAAGTTCATCATCTGCATAACATATACCATCATAAACATAATCATAAATAATAACATCCTGCTAAGATTCTCTTCAAGACTAACTAGTGCAGTGCTTAAGTAAAGTCCCATAACCCTACCCATACAAAGCTATACCCCTTAGGTCATCTTAGTTAGAGTTCAATCATTTAGTTCAATTTACGTTTTTGCAAAAATCTTGACCTAACCGACATAGACCACATGAGCTAATGTGGAATCCAGTGTCATAAAACCTTACACCGAAGAAAGGCGGACTGCTTGCCAAAGTAGTACCACAACATAAAACATAGCAACTACGTGGATCCACTAGCTAGTATGCCTTTTGGGGAAACATAGTTCAAGAACTAAGAGATATAATTGGGAACCTCTTTATGCTACACGTATTGTAGTCTCCAATCTCAAGAGTACATTTGTGATCCTACCTTCCCTTTGTGGGGAGGGTCACTCCTCACTCTTGTTTACTCGTTGCTAAGCAAGAGTCCCTTTTTAAAATATATTTAAGCCTTTACTACAACCATAACTTAGTTTAGGTCATTGGGTCTAACCCTTGTGTAGTCATCATCATCATCAACAGCTCAATAAGAATTTCATGAGTATTTATCCTTTCATTAAAATTCATATAGGTGAGGTTAACACATTACATATCACTTCATAATAAAGCACATTGGTAATTCTGAACATCCTTATAACATTCACATCATAATCAACCTCAGAAGCATAGTCAAGACACTTCATTTTAGAATCATACCAACCCTATCAATCCTAAAAAAAATTCATACTCCTATACAACATCATGATACTATCACACTTAATGATAATTTGAGGGAAAGAACATGGATTATAAGACTCACCAAGTCTCCTTCATATTTTATCACCAAGATCTTACCATCAACCCTTGCTTCGACACAATTAGGTCATAAAATCATCATAATTCAAGAACAAACACGATAATAATGCTGGGAGAATCACTTCATCACAATTCAATACTAGATCATAGCTTAAGACAAGATACTTAGGTCAATTCACAACTTACTTCAGAACCTTTATCACTTATCAAAAACTAGTATGAAAAGAATAAAATTAACCCTAATAAATTTATTATTATCATAACAACATAATATAAATGTAATTTAATTTATAAACAAGTCAATTGAATCAAATACAACCTAATTCATAACAAGATCAAACCTAGGGTTAAGGGTTAAGGGTCATCTTCTACTAACTAGACCAAATCATCAAGATATAGAATAATTAAGTTAGAATACATGTTAATCCATTTATATTATCCAAAATAAACCATAAACAAATCAATTCATAACATGCTTTCCGAGATGAAGAAAAACCCACATGAAAACTCAACTTTTTAAAGTACTTTGAAGGAACCCTTTGAGGAAAGAAGTATAAAAGGTGAATTAGATACCATACCTCAATATTTAATGAAGAATTTATGGTGAAATAGCCCCTTTACAGCCTTAAAATCTGCCTCTAGCTTGTCTTCAATGGTTTTTTCCAATAGAGAGAGAAAGAAGAGAGAAGGAATAGAGTTTTGTTATGAGAGTTGTAATAAGACTAATGGGGTTGGGGTCCTTATATAGGGGGTTAATTAACCTAATTAGGTTTCCCTTATCCCCTATCTAACGACCTAACCCCTTAATTAACTAATTGGAACTTAATTAAAACATGTAGGAAAATTGAAGTGTTATTGACGACACCACGATCGACGGATCGTAGGTCAGTCGATGGACTCGACCTCCTCCATGTTGCACATCCCTGTTTCTTTTCAGATACTTGTGTAGGTGAGTTATCCTCCATTTTTCAAATTGTTGGTCTACGGTTGGTAACGACGCCCCGTCGATTAACACACGACTCGTCGATGGTCCTCTCATAGGTGCACACTGTCCATGCAAGTGTTGACGCCAACGTTTAAGGGTCCTCCTAAAGGGTTCTTAGTTGGTCCTTGGGCAGTCGTACCTGGACGTTTCAACCATGAATTTACATAAACACATGTTACCCACCCTTCCACCAATTTTCATGAATTTCCGACTCCTAAAATATAGTCAAATTGACTAAGGAACGCTTGTACCTCTTTGAACAAATTTCTGGACGTCCTTGGATGTTTTGGTTTCTAAGCTTCCTAAATGACCTATTTTCATGAATATGACCCTTACAACAGTGTCTAGACCTTATGACACTTATTTTAGGCTTTAAGATGAGTCTTGTATTTTTAAAATGTTACATTATCCCCCCTCCCCCAGGAACATTTGTCCTCGAATGACATTAAACTTCTTTTGAATGATGGAATAGACTCAAGACTAGCATCCCAACCAGTAACAATACATAACAACATCAACCAAATCTAAAGGTACAAGACAATTCAAAACTTCAATTACCATGCATAAGGCAAAATTATCACATCATGAGGTATTTTCTTCTCACAACAACATGATCTAAACATGTTTTACATGAGTCAATTATGCCAAATTTCAGCCCAACAACATGCTACATATCATTTCATAAGGACTCACCATATCAAAATTTACCACATAACTCAAACAAGCCAAAAAGCAAAATTTCAAGCTCAAGTGCACAACGTCACTGTAAGTCACTTTAAAGCAAACCAAAAATGCACATTTTGCAACACTTTACTATAAATCAAAGCAACTTCAATTTTAGTCATTATTTTCATTATTAGTAAGAACTACTGACCTTGATTATCAAATAGATGAGGGTAAAGGGACTTCATGTCGGCCTCGGCCTCCTATGTTGCACCCTCAACTAGGTGATCCTTCCGTAACACCTTTACAGAAGCCACCTCTTTGTTCCTCAATTTCTTTACTTGCCTATAAAGAATTTGAACCGTGACTTCCTCATAAGAGAGATTATCGTTCACACCAAGACCCTCAGTAGGGATGGATAGAATTGGGATAACCAAAACACTTTTTAAGCATGGATACATTGAAAACTGGATGAACCAAAGTCAATTCACTAGGTAGTTTTGATTCATAGTCAACCTTACCAACCCTTTGCAAAATTTCATAGGGACCCACATAACAAGGACTCAACTTCCCTTTCTTGCCAAATCTAACGACACCCTTCATAGGTGAAATTTTTAAATACACCTTATCACCTTCATAAAATTCCAAATCCCTTCTCCTACGATCGGCATAAGACTTCTGCCGACTATAGGACGTTAGCAACTGGTTCCTCATGATATGAACTTTCTCCAAACACTTATTAATCAAATAGATACCCAGAAGCGAAGGATCACCCGCTTCAAACCATCCAATAGGAGACCTACACCTCCTACCATACAAGGCTTCATAGGGAGCCATGGAGATGGATGAATGAAAACTATTAATATAATAAAACTCCACCAAAGGCAAATGCTTATTCTAATTCCCTTTGAAATCAATAATACAAGCCCATAGCATATCCTCAAGGATTTGAATAGTACGTTCCACTTGACCATCTCTTTGGGGATGAATAGCGGTACTCAACTTCACCTTAGTAGCCAACCCTTCTTGGAATGACCTCAAAAACCTATATGTGAATTGTGCACCCCGACCCGATATGAGGGACAATGGAATACCATCGTGACACACAATCTCAGCTATGAAGATCCTATCATATTCCGCAAAATAAGTAGACTTGATGCGAATAAAACGAGCAGACATTGTCAACCTATCCACAACCACCTATATAGTGTCATATTGCTTTTGAGTTCTAGGAAACCCACTACAAAATACATATTTATGTCTTCCCACTTCCAAGTGGGAACTTGGATTTCTTGTAGTAAGACACCCGACTTTTGATGTTTGACCTTTACTTGTTGGCAATTCAAACTGTTAGCAACAAACTCCGCTATATCCCTCTTCATACCTTCCCAACAATATACTTCCCTAAGGTCATGGTACATCTTTGTCGAACCCAAATGAATGGACTAGCGGGACCCATGCGCTTTCTCAAGGATCCGGTCCCTCAACCCATACACTTTTGGAACAAAGAATCTCCCTTGGTACCTTAAAACACCATGCCCTCTAAGGAGAATGACTCATTTAATTTACCAAGTACCTACTTCGTCAACTCCATCAATGGTTTATCAAGGTGTTGTTTGGACATTACCTCAACTACCAAGGATGACTCGGAGATATTATGAACTATGAAACCTCCATTCGGAGAATCTTCCAACCTCACACCCAAACTAGCTAACCTATGCACATCTTTCACTAGGTCTTTCTTGGCTTCATCTATGTGCGACACACTACCCATCGTCATATGACATAGAGCATCCGCAACCACATTGGCTTTTTCGGTGTGATAAAGAACACCCATGTCGTAATGTTTCAACTATTATAACCACCTTCTTTGTCAGAGATTCAACTCATTTGGGTAAACACATATTGGACACTCTTATGGTCGGTATGGACATTAACATGGACACCATTTAAGTAATGCTTCCATATTTTCAAGGCAAACACCACAGCCGCTAACTCAAGGTCATGAGTTGGATAGTTTCTCTCATGCACCTTAAGTTGCCTAGAAGCATAGGCTATCACCTTCCCATGTTTCATAAGCACACACCCTAAACCCACATGGATGCATAATAATGCACAAAAAACTCTTTTGTACCCTCTGTTAAAGTCAACACAAGAATGGAAGTAAGCCTATCTTTCAACATTTGGAAGCTTCTCTCACATGCCTTTGACCACTCAAATTTCTTACACTTTTGGGTTAAAGTAGTCAATGGAGATGCAATGGATGCAAAACCTTCCATGAACCTTTGATAGTTACCGGCTAAACCCAAGAAACTCCTAATATCGGGTGCAGTCAATGGTCTAGGCAATTTTTTCACCGCCTCCATTTTTAATGGGTCAACCTTAACTCCTCACTAGAGATGATATGACCAAGAAATTTCATCGACCTAAACCAAAAACTTGTATTTCATATACTTGGCAAACAATTGTTTTTCTTTAGGTACTTACAACACCACCCTCAAATTGTTCATGTCATCACCCTTATTTTCAAATATACCAAGATATCGTTAATGAAGACAATGACAAATGAATCTAGGTAACTTCAAAAAATCCTATATATTAGGTCCATAAACGTCGCTAGAGCATTAGTGAGACCAAAGAACATTACTAAGAACTGATAGTGATCATCTAGTCCAAAATGTTGTCTTTGGTATATCCTCCCTTTTAACCCTAAGTTGGTGATACCCCGATCTCAAGACAATCTTAGAAAAGTAGATAGCCACTTGGAGTTGATCAAACAAGTCTTCAATCCGAGGGACATGATACTTATTCTTAATAGTGACTTTATTGAGTTGGCGGTAATCAATACACATTCTTCAGGACCCATCCTTCTTCTTCACGAACAAAATCAGAGCACCCCATGGAGAAATAGTAGGTCTTATGAAGACTATGTCCAGTAAAGCTTTGAGTTGAGACTTTAACTCTTTCAATTCGGCCGGATCCATTCGATAAGGAGGAATTGAGATGGGATTTGTATCCGATAGAAAATCGATACCAAAATCAATTTATAGTTCATGAGGAAAACCTGGAAGATCATTAGGAAAAAGACCTCTGGAAATTCACTCACAATAGGGACCGACTCAATGGGAAGAATTTTGGAGTCTAGATCTTGGACTCTAACAATATGATATAGACAACCTTTAGAGATCATTTTGAATGCTTTTACACAAGAAATGATACGGCCTCTAGGAATTGAATTTTCCCCTTCCACTCAACAACGGGTTCATTTGGAAAGTTAAACTTCAACACCATTGTCCTACAATCAATTGAGGAAAATCAAGCACACAACCAATCTATACTCAATATAATATCAAATCAAGCATATCAAGTTCTTCTAGTTCAACATTTAGACAACAAGTGCAATAACCAAGTAAAGCCCCATAACCCTACTCAATCAAGAAAACCCAACAAAGGACTATAAGCAATGACTGACTTTACATAACATAGCATCAAGAGTAACATTCCTCATACTTGATCAATATACCAATAATATGTTCATAAGTACAACTAACATCATATAGAATCAATAACATGTAAATTCAACATAGACATAATAGTCACTATATAAGATCATAAGAACATAAGAACAACCTCCTAAGGCTTCCATCAAGGAAAACTAGTGCAAGGCATAGGTAAATTCCCATACCCCTACCTAGGCTAAGTCAAACCTCTTAAGTCACCCTAGTTAGTGTTTACTTCATTACTTCATTTTATTTTCAGGAACACTTGCCTCAACCGTCTAGACCACTAGAGCTAAGTATGGAATCAGGTGTTGTAAAACCTTATACCGATGGAAGGTGGTCTACCGGCAAAAGTAGTACCAAACATGAACATAACATCTATGTGGATCCACTAGCTAGTATTCCTATGGTGGAAACATAGTTTATGGAGCTTGGGGGCTGTCAAGTAAACATCACACTATGAACTTTTGGGACTATAAGGCTATCCACCCTGTTATAACCATGGTGAACCATACATTCTCTCCTTAGGAAGGCGCCACCCCTAACCTACAAGTTCACTGCTAAGCTAGAGTCCCTTTTGAAATGTCTTTAAGCCTTTATTAATAATCATAACTTAATTTAGGTCATAGGGTCTATCCCTTATATAATCATCATCATATCTCAATAGGAATTGCATGAGCATTGTCCTTTCATTATAATTTACACATATGAGGTTAGCACATTTACATAATAACATTATGATAAGGCACATATATATGTCATCACCATCCTTATCTCGCTACCTCTTAGCCAACAACTCACAAGTCATAATTCAAGACATTCCAATTCAACATCATACCAACCCTAAGCAATTTTATCATAAGGTACAGTTCAATACAACTTCATCACTAAACACAAGTAATCATAATTGAAGTAAATGATTGATATCACAAGACTTAACCAGATCTCCTTTACAAGTCATCACAAAGGTTTTACCATCAACCGTACAATTCAACCCAATAATGGGTGTAATATCGTCACATAATAGTAATTAACATAACAATGAAATCAATTGCATCATCACTATCCTAATTAACATCAATTCATACCCTAGGGTTAGGGGGAAATATTTCATCATGATTTCTTCAAGAAATAGATGTAATACCAACAATATGTTACCCTAGGAAGTCCATGAATGAATTAGAATAGATAAAACAAGTCTATCAATCAATACATTGATCAATTTCCATCAATTCATAAGCAAGATTCAAGATTTGGGGAATTTGGGGAAAGGGCACGATCTACATGAAATTACATCAATTAACATCAATGAATTAACAATCTACACTTAATTAGTCATAGCCAGTTACAATTAATCATAATCCACCATCAATTTGAAGTTTAGAAGAAAACCCATTAGAATAGAAAAATCATTTGACTTTTTGGGTGTTTTAGAAATCAACTTTGAGAGGACCTCTTGGGGAAATGAATCCCAGGAGTGAAGAATCCATACCTTAATGGATATTAATTCATGAAATTCAAGTGAAGTACTAGAGAAAGTGGTCTACTTCTTCAAACTTTGTTCTTCTTTCAGTGGAGGTTGAATAGAGAGAGAAAGTAGAGAAAGGTGAGGGCTTTTGGGTTTTGATTTTGGGGATTTGATTTGAGTGAGTGAAATGTGAGGATAACTGCTTTAGAATCAATATATAGACCTTTCACGAAATCACCAAACGGCCCCTCACTTAATTTGAACCTTTAATGAAGTTAATCTTGAATTTCAAATTTTAGATTTTCATCGTGGAACAAGTCAACGAAGAAGAGCGGCTCGCACATAATTTTATTATTTAGTTTTCGAGACAGAGGAGTCCACAGACTTGAGTTTTGACCCAAGGCTACCCAATTCCATGACGCGAACTTGTTTCTGCTAACTGTAACTTGGTTGCTGCTTTGGTAGCTTGCAAGGCCAAGTTTGGGGTCCTTTCTGGACCTCTATGGGAGATCCTTGCGGGGTCGGTCCAGAACGTTTACACCCTATGTACATGGTTTTACCTATCCAAAGTAATTTTCTATGTTTTTGACCTCATACAACACCTGTAAGCTTTTGAAACCTAAGGACATTTCACTAGATAAATTTGAGTAGCTTCTGGATGCCATGGACGTTTGTTGACGCCTTGACACTAAAAATTCCTAAATGGTTTATAAATATTATTTTAGGCCTTATGATTGTTTTAATAAGATTATATCAACATGTTAGGATCTAGCTAAGGTCTTGGACTTTTGGAGTGTTATAATAAGACTCTAGAGGCACGAAATACGAATGCAAGAAGATGAGAGTTTCCTAAGCATCACATAGTCTCTCATTTCTAAGTTTGGCACGCTTCACAATTATGAATAGGAACCTACATAGACGTAATGCTTTGGTACCAAGTTTATCACATCCGAGAAGCACGTTGTCACATCCGGGGAGCACCCTCTAGACGTAATCGGCAGTTTCGTCCTTTTTGAGGACTAAGACTTGACTTTTAGCTTACATTATTACATTAATAGGTCAAAAATGCAAAAATTCAAAAGTTTTCATTACTTTTACATTGAGGTTTACATATACCTCTACATAGACATAATAGTTATATCGATTATACATAGACCCTTCATATAGGAAAATTACATAGTCTTCTACTTTTTTGCAGATAGATATATAAAATTTAGTCTCAAATGGATGTCTCATCTCATAACCATCTAAGAAGAATATATCAAATTTGTCATAGCCCATACATCAATGTAATAAAGCCACATACAGGCTTTACAATGTTTAGTACACAAATTAAAAGGAAAGAATATAAGAGTCTTAATACTAAAATAACTTTATAAGCTTGACAGTGACATTGCCCTTGGAAAGTGAGGACCTACCCAACTTGAATGAATAAGAATTCCAAGCCTTCCTTTAATGTCGTCTCAAAGAACTTCAACTTCCGGAACCTAAAATGTTGCGAAAAAGAGAGAAAATGGGGTTAGTACACCACTTGTACTAAGTATAAGACCATATGCATACATATTATCAAATCATGCTAAAAAGGGACCTTTCATGAAAACATGATATTTTACCTGTTAGAAAGCATTGAACACATTCAAGAAGACCATACCAGTGAATAAGGCATATTCGTTAAGTCTATAGCATGTACATCACAAGACCAACAATGCTAAGTCTAGTCAAGTCAACATGCATATCACATAATTGGACACATAGTCAAAGCAACTTCATCATCAAGTTATAATAACAACAAGCATAGATAAGAGTTCATTGTAACATGCCAAAGCAAAACAATTACCAATGAAACCCCAGTAAGTCAACTAGTGCAATGACCAAGCAAAGCCCTATAGCCCTTGTAATATTCCAGAAAATTTTCTTTTATAGTAAAGAGTCTATTAGGTTTTAAAAATATGTATTGGGGTACATAGGCATCCCAATTCCCAATATTGAGTAATATTGGGCATGTTAGAGAATATTGGCTTAAGAGTGTTAGCTAATTTCTATGTATTAACAAGTAAATTAAGATATACTTTGATGTAGATCAAGTAGTGCCCAAGGACATAGTGAGGATCCTTGGGACAAGAAGTGAAATTTCGAAGTGCAACTACGGATTGCACAGGTAGGAAAGTGCACGGCAACACATATGCAAGCACATGTTCTACGACCAAGCAACCAAGCCCAACCAAATTCGGTTAGGGCGGTTAGGGGGCAGGCGTGCGTCGGGTTAAGCCACGAGGGGCCGAGCTTCCTAACCAACCCTAGGCTCTAACTAACTTACCTAACTAGCTAACTAACCTAGGACTAACTAAAATAAACTAAGTAGTGTTCCAAAAATTCTAAGACCTCACCGGGTGACACTAACCGAGTAGCTAACTAAAGAAACATCCTAGTACCTAACCTAGGATAGTCCAAAGGGGTTGGTTATGGTCCTAATGACTTAGGGGGTACTATAGTAATTACCGTAGATCACTTAATTAATTAAATTAAAAACTTAATTAATTAATTTAAATTCATGGTCAAAACCAAACCCTTAGCAAATTTTCAGAATTTGGCTAAGTCAAATGCTCTCCTATTTTTAGTAAATTTAAGAGGGCATTTTGGTAATTAGCTAATTGAATTATTCAATTAAGTTATTTAGCCTATGTTGAATTAGTCAATATTAAGTCCTAAGACATAGACTCACATTTATCTAGTAGAAACCCTCACGACTGAAAAAATAGTGAACAAACATAAGAAAAACAGATCGGTTCTCCTTAGGTGATTTCAAAGCAATTCTTCAAGATTTTCGTGCAAAGTACAGGGTGATCTTCGTAGATTAAATTCTATAGTACGGTATAGGTTTGGTCTCCTTGATTCCTTTACCCAGGAGGCTTTTCAAACATTTTGAATTCAAGAAAACCGAAACTAGGACTGTTCCTAATGAAATTGTCGAACGTTCATCTACCTAGTTCTCCCTATTTCTGATTCTAGTAGTAGGTCTAATGCAAATCATGAGCATGCTGTTGGTATGTGGTGCTAACTAATTGCTATGTTTAGGTTTCTGTGATTTGATATTGTCGAATGAGACCTATAGGTTAGATCCATATGATTAGAGTATTATTTACATGAAATAAGACAAGTTGTACTGCCTAGTTGTGTTTGAGAAGATGAAATTGTTATGAGTCGTTTATGGAATTCAGTTTACTATTGAAAGGAATGAAGGTTTCGATTACTGTGTTTGTTTATAGTAGATATGTTTGTAAATGTTTGGAATGCAATGTTTCCGAGAAGAAATAAGAATGATAATCAAAGCTAGTTAATGAATCTTCAATGCCAAATCAACTTTATAGCTTTGCCAAACTAAGCACTGAATTTTTCCTATGAGCTAATCAAATGTTAAAAGTAGGATTGCTTAAAATGATGCGATTACTATAGTATATACATGAAGTTAATTGACTTGGCTAGTGACAATATCGTGACAAGTGTTTAGTGAAAGTTTGGTTTATGCCAATAAATTAGCCAGCAATATTATTTCAAAAAAATGTAATAGAACTGGCCAATGACTAAGTCATACCAATTTTATATGGCCAATGCAAATTATGATGTTCTTTTAAGGCCAAATACATGTTAAAGATTGACCTTACAAGATGTATCTCAACGAACTGATAAACTAGGTATGCCAATGATTGGGACAAGTCCCAACATACCCTATCTAAATGAACTTGTGAACATAGTAGTACATTGAATAAGTCCTTATAACTTTCATAAAGATTGGTAAAATACTACCAATTAGAACAATATAAGGTGAGTAATGAAATAACTAAAAGCTTATGAGTTATGAAATTGACCTAGAATGGGGTATTAATGAAAATGACACAAGTGTCACTTGCACCTAAACAATTATGTTAAAGATACTAACATAAGAGTGTGTTAGAAATCGTGAGACAAGTCTCATTCACACCATAATGATAATGTAAGATTTATGCTCACTTTCATCAAGTATAGAAAGGGATGACAAGTCATCCATTGAGCTAAGCATAACTCATACTAGAAGCAAGCTTCCATAATGTATGAATCAACTCCAAAATTGTTAAAGTATGATAAATTGAGCTAAGCACCGATAGACTAGTAATGAGCCTGTGCAAGCACATGTAAGCCTCATGAGATGAGACTACCACCAAGGTGGATAAGGGTCTCCAAAGTCTCCTAGTCTTTGAACTATGTTGCCAGCATAGGTTACTGGCTAGTAGATCCACCTAGGAAAGTTAGGAAGTATTTGGTTTCACTTTGGCCGGTGAACCACCTCTTTTCTGTGTAGGGAAGACACTGGATTTCATGTTAGCTCACATGATCTATGTCGTTCAAATTCTAAAGATTTATTTAAGAGAGTAATTAAGAAGGAAAGGAAGAACTACGAAGATGAGGGGTGTTCGTATAGGATGACCAAAGGTTGAGGTTATACTAAGTAATGATGTAAGTCATTCTTAGTTATTGCAAAGAAACATCCCAGTGGAAGTCTTAAAAGAATATCCTAAGTCAACCTAGCGTGTTCAAAGTGAACATGAGATCAAAGAAGGAGAAATGCAAGTTCAAAGTGAACCAAATAAGCAAAAGCACAAGTATATCAAATCATCAATATTTGATAAGAATGAAGTTTTAAAAGTTATTGGCTTATGCCAATAAAGGGAGCAAAACATAATGACTCATCAATTGGAGTATGAATATATGCCCAAGAATCTTTATATTATGCAAATGATCAAATAATGGGCATAGCCAATAAAGATTGACTTATAAAGATTTCATGCCCAATTTAACAAGAATGGAAAGAATAACTTGTGAGTAGGGTAGTCAAATCATTTCTTTGGTCTTTTTGATTACATACTTTATTCATTGTAGAATTGGGACTACAATGAATCATTGCACTCATAAGTAAAACATAGGATCAAAGGAGATAATTGAACTACACAACAGAAAGAAGAAAACTGATAAATAAACTAAGGCTGCGAGATGGAGCTCTCGGCCTAAGGGGGGCAAAAATATTAACTTTTGCTTTAGTTGTTCTAAAATTATGTTCATGATTCCAAGGTTTTATGTTCATATAGAAAATGAGTTGTGTGATTTAAATGTGTGAAAATATGTCATATTCATATCATAATTCATAAATAACTAATTAGGAAAGTGAAGTGACTTCACTTTCCAATGATGGCATGTTGCTATAGGAAGAGCTATCCTTGATCATGAATAGTCCTTATGTGTTTATGTGCATACACATATAATTAGTACAAGTGTGTAATAACCCATATACAATTAGTATTTTCATAGGTGCACGTCCTTGAAGAAGATTGAAGATCAGTTGAAGCTGTTTGGACTAGTACTTCAAGATATAGGTAGGTTCTCTTGAATTCAAGGATGCCTACGCTTTCTCTTCTAGCTTTAGTAGATGAGACATAGCTAGTGGGTGTTTTCTCTAGTGTTTCCTTTCAAACATTTGTGCAGGCTTTCGTGTGGAGGCCGGTTTGGAAACTATTAACGATATTATAAATTCTTCATTTCAATTGTTAAATCTGTTAAAAGATGGTTATTTATTTTGAGCTGTTAGTATACCATTCTTATGCAATAATTATATGAAGTCTAAGTACACTTCAGTAAACATAAAAAGTCTTAAATTTTCCGCTAAATTTAACTGCATGATTGTGATGAAAGCTAAGAAGAGGCTTGTCTGCGACCTCAGAGAGGTTAACTCGGTCGGTCTCATCTAGGGTCTAGGACCCGGGTGTGACAACCCTATTCAATCAAGTAAACTCAAAAAGAACCATGACTAACATCCAACTTCAAATAGCATATCATTTAAGGGTACATATCATCATACTTTAGAAATATAGACCAACATATATTCGTATGTGAAACTAATCATCATGGAGTATCATCAATGCGCAAGGAACATCATATACATAACATGTGCAATAATAAGCATATTCATGTATAAGAACATCCTCCTAGGATTTCCCTAAAGTCTAACTAGTGCAATGTTTAGGTAGAGTCCCATACCCCTACCTAGATTAAGCTAAACCCCTTAGGTTATCTTAGTTAGAGCTCATTCCTTTAGTTGGTTTTACCTTTGGGGAACATCTTGACTTAACCGACATACACCAAATGCGATAATGTGGAATCCAGTGTCATGAAACCCTACACCGAAGGAAAGCAAAAAGGAAAGCAAACTACTTACCAAGATAGTACTAAAACATGAACATACCAATAACATGGATCCACTAGCTAGTAATCCTATGGGGGCAACATAGTTCAAGAACTAGAATATATATTTGGAACCCTCTTTATGATACATGCTTTATTGTCTCCAATCTCAAGAGTACATTAGTGATCCTACCTTCCCTATGTGGGAAGGGACACTCTTCACTCTAGTTCGCTCGGTGCTAAGTTAGAGTCCATTTTGAAATGTCTTTAATACCTTTATTGATCATCATAGGTAACGTAGGTTACAGGGTCTATCCGTTATATAATCATCATCATCATAGCTCAATAAGAATTGTTTGAGTATATTCGTTTTATCACAATTCATATAAATGAGGTTAGCACATTTACATATCAGTTCATAAGAAGGCACATTGTTAAATAAGCCCCATCCTTATAACATTAACTTCTTATCCAACACCTCACAAAGAATATTTAAGACATTTCAATTCAAAATCATACCAACCCTATAAATATTAATACAAGATGTACTTCAATGCAATTTCATCACTTAATCACAATTTACCACAATTGAAGTAAAGAATAGGGATTTCAAGACTTACCAAGTCTCCTTCATAATTCATCATCAAGGTCTTACCATCAACCCTTAAATCAACCCAATTAGGGGGTAATATCATCATACATCAATAACCAACATGATAACAAAACATATTAAAGCAGAACACCACAATCCATCACTAGTTCATAGCTTGAGATAAGAAACTAAGATCAAAGTCATAATCTAGATCATTACTCAAGAACTAGCATGATAGGACTATAAGTCATCATAATCTATTTACAAGTTGTACTATGACAACAACTAGTAGTAATTTAACAAATAACCAATCAATTAAACCAACATTAGTCAATTCCTATCAAGATCACAACCTAGGGTCGTCTAAAGGTTGTCTTCTATAAACTAGACCACTCCATCAAGAAATAACATAATGAGTTATAATAAATGTTAATCTATTAATAATATCCAAAATAAATCATAAACAATGCAATCATAAGATAAATTTTGAGATTTGAAAACAATACATATGAAAACTCAAGTTCTGAAATCAATTTGATGGAACCCTTTGAGGAAAAAGGTCTCAAAGGTGAAAGGAATATCATACCTAAATAATTGATGAATGTTGATGGAGAAATTCTACCCTTTTCAGCCCTTGAACCAACCCCTATGTGGTCTTCAATGGAGTTCATGAACAAGAGAGAGAAAGAAGAGAGTTTGGGTTTCGGAATTATGAGAGCTTCAATTAGTCTAATTAACTCAGGGGCTTTATGTAGGTGGTTAACTAACTTAATAAGACCTCCCCTAACCCCTAATTAACCTCCTAACTAAGCCAACTAATTAAATGAATTAATTTGAAACGTGAAGCAAACAGGCACCTCATAGACGACACCACGATCGACGGATCGTGTGTCCATCGACGGGCACTGTGTACTTCCGTGCTGCACATCTGTCGCTGAGTTCAGAGACTATGCAAAATAGGATTCCCATAGATTTTTTTAATTTTCAATTGCCGGAAGCAGTCCACACCCAGTTGATTCGACAATGAATCGTGGGTTGCATCTGTTGGTGGACATTGCCTTGGGCAGGCTTTGACCCCAAAATGCAAAGGTCCTCCTCAAGGGCCCTTGGTTGGTCCCTAGGGAGTCGTGCTTGGAATTTTATACTAACAATAAAATTTAATACATTTTAGACACTCATCCACCAATTTTTATCATCTTCCGACACCTAAAAGCTAGTCAAATATGCCAAGGAACGCTAGTACCTCATTGAACTTGTTTCCTCACGTCATGGACGTTTTTGGACATTTTGACTTATTAACTTCCTAAATGACGTATATTAATTAGAATAGACCTTAAAACAGTGTCTAAACCTTTTGACACTCATGTTAGGCTATAGAACACATCTTAGATTTTCAAAGTGTTACATTATCCCCCCTTAGGAACATTCGTCCCCGAATAATACTAAAATCTTTGAAAGGAAGGAATAGAGTAAAGACTAGCATCCCAAACAACAACAATAAATTATGATATTATTTACAACATCAATCATATTATTTACAGAAGGCAATTCAAAACTTCAATTACCTCACATAAGGCTCAAAATCACATTATGACGAATTTCCTTCTCACAACAACAACATGAGCTCAACATACCTTACATGAGTCAATCATGCTAAAGTTAAACTTACCAACATAATATATATATCATGGCATAAAGTCTCACCATATAAAAATGCACAACATAATCTAAAACAAGCCAAAGAGCAACATTTTCAAGTCAAAAGTATATTTCACTGTAATTACTGTAATGACACAAAAAATGCATATATTTGCAAAACTTCACCAAAAATAAAGAAGCTTTAATTGTAGTCATTATTTTCATTGTTAAGAGGAATAACAATTAGATATCAAATAGATTAGGGTAATGAGACTTCATGTCGGCCTCGGCCTCCCATGTTGCACCCTCAACTAGGTGGTTTTTCCATAACACCTTTACGGAAGTAACCTCTTTGTTACTCAAAATCTTTACTTGCGTAGAAAGGATTTCAAACGGAACCTCCTCATAAGAGAGGTTATCCTTCACACCAAGACCCTCAATAGGAAGGATAGACTCGGGTTCAGCGGTAAACTTTTTAAGCATAGAAACATGGAAAAACCAATGAACCTTAGCCAATTCACTAGGGAGTTTGAACTCATAAACAACCTTACCAACCCTTTGCAAGATTTCATAGAGAGCCACATAACGAGCACTCAACTACCGTTTCTTGCCAAATCTAACAACCCCTTTCATCGGTGAAATTTTCAAGTACACTTTATCAACTTTTTAAAACTCTAAATCCCTTCGCCTATCAATGGCATAAGACTTTTGCCGACTATAGGCCGTTTGCAAGCGATTTCTTATGATATGAACTTTATCCAAAGTCTTGTAAATCAAATCGGGACCCAAAAATGAAGACTCACACACTTCAAACCATCCAATTAAAGATATAAGTCTTCTACCATACAAGGCTTCATAAGGAGACATACATATAGATGAATGATATTTATTGTTGTAAGCAAACTCCACCAAAAGCAAATGCTTATCGCAATTTCCCTTACAATCAATAATACAATCTCTAAGCATATCCTCAGGGGTTTTGAATAGTACGCTCCGCTTGACCATCCGTTTGGGGATGAAAAGCGGTGCTTAACTTCACCTCGGTACCCAACCCTTCTTCGGATGACCTCCAAAACCTAGGTTTGAATTGTGCACCCCTACCTGATTTGATGGATAAGGGGATACAATGGCGACACACAATCTCATCTATGAAGATCCTTTCATAATCTTCGGCGAATAAGTAGAATTGACAGGAATGAAATGAGTGGATTTGGTCAACCTATCCAGAACCAACCATATAGAGTCATATTGCTTTTGTGTCCCAGGCAAACCTACCACAAAATCCATATTGATGTCTTCCCACTTCAAAGTAGGAACTTGGATTACTTGTAGTAAACCACTCATCTTTTGGTGTTCGACTTTCACTTGTTGGCAATTTGGACAATTAGCAACAAATTCCTCTATATCCTTTTTCAAACCTTCCCAGTAAAATACTTCCCTAAGGTCATGGTACATTTTTGTCGAACCCAAATTAATGGAGTAACGGTAACCATGAGCTTCCTCAAGAATCCGGTTTGTCAAACCATCTACATTGGGAACACACAACCATATTTGATACCTCAAGATACCATCTCCCCTCTAAGGAGAATGACTCATTAAGCTTACCAAGATCCTCATCCTTCAACTCCATCAATGGTTGATCAAGGTGTTGTTTAGACTTCACCTCAACAACCAAAGAGGACTCGAAGTTATGATAGACAATAAAAGTACCATTCGGAGAATCTTCTAACCTAACACCAAATCTAGCCAACCTATGAAAATCTTTCACTGGGTCCTTCCTGGCATCCTTTATATGGAACACACTCTCCTTCGTCATACGACTTAGAGCATCCGAAACCACATTGGCCTTGCCAGGGTTATAGAGAACACTCATGTTGTAATCATCCAACAATTCCAACCACCTTCTTTGTCGGAGATTCAACTCTTTTGGAGTAAACACATATTGGAGGCTGTTGTGGTCGTTATACACATCAACATGAACACCATCCAAGTAATGTCTCCATATTTTCTAGGCAAATTTATTGCCGCTAACTTAAGATCATGAGTTTGATAGTTCCTCTCATGCACCTTAATTTTCCTAGAAGCATAGGCTATTACTTTCCCATGTTGCATAAACACACACCCTATACCAACTCGTGATGGATCACAATACACAATGAAGCCCTTTGTACCCTCTGGTAAAGTCAACACCGGAGCGGAAGTAAGCCTATATTTCTAGATTTGGAATCTTCTCTCGCATGCTTCCAACCACTCAAAATTTTTACTCTTTTGGGTAAAATTAGTCAAGGAAGATGGAATGGACGCAAAACCATCCACAAACATCCAATAATAACCTGCTAGACCCAATGAATCCTAATGGTTGTTGGAGTCAATGGTCTAGGCCAATATTTCACCTCCTCCATTTTCCTTGGATCAACCTCAACTCCCTCACTAGAGATTATATGACCAAGAAGCGTCAGTGACCTCAACCAAAACTCACATTTGATATACTTGATAAATAATTGGTTATCCTTAAGAAATTGCAACACCACCCTGAAATGGTTCATGTGTTCTCCCTCATTTTTCAAATATACCAACATGTCGTTCGTGACAAATGAATCTAGGTAACTTCAAAATACACTATTCATGAGATCCGTAAATACCTCAGGGACATTAGTGAGACCAAAGGACATTACTAGGAACTTATAATGATCATATCTAGTCCGAAATGCCATTTTTTGTATATCCTCTCCTCTCACCCTAAGTTGGTGATACCCTGATCTCAAGTAAATCATAGAAAACTAGCTTTCCCCTTGAGATGATCAAACAAGTCTTCAATCCGAGGGAGAGGATACTTGTTCTTAGTAGTGAGTTTATTGAGTTGGTGATAATCGATAGACATTCTTAGGGAACCATTCTTCTTCTTCAAAAACATAACCGGATCACCCCATGAAGAAATATTTGGTCTAAGAAGGCCTTTGTCTAGTAAATGTGTAAGTTGAGCCTTCTACTCTTTCAATTCGGCCAGAGCCATCCGATAAGGAGGAATTGAAATGGGATATGTAGTAATAAATCGATAACAAAATAAATTTATATTCGGGAGGAACACCAGGAAGATCATCAGGATAGACATTCGTAAATTCCCTCACTACGGGGACAGACTCAATGAGAGGAATTTTGGAGTCTAAATCTTAGAATCTTACTACATGGTATAAACACTATTTAGATATCATTTTACAAGCCTTAAGACAAGAGATGATACGACCTCTAAGAATAGAATTTCCCCTCTTCCACTCAAAAACGGCTCATTTAGAAAGTTAAACTTCACCACCCTCGTATCACATCTATAGAGGCAAAGCAAGCATGCAACCAATCTATACCCAAATGACATCAAAATCAATAATATCAAGTTCTACTAGTTTAACATAAGTAACTATGTTGGGCAACATAGTTGGACAATTTCTATACACCGTGTTTGCAACAACCAACTCACCCACCGGGGTAGACACCATAAAATGTTCATGCAAGATATTGGGCAAAGTGTCAAACTTTTTAGCTACTAGAGGAGTAAAAAATGACAAGGTAGCACCAGGATTAAGTAAGGCATATACATCATTAGAAAAGACTATCAACTTACCGGTCATTACGGCGGGGAAGTCGCTTGCTCACCCCTAGAGAAGAGAGCATAAAAGTGATTCTTCTTCGGAGCATCATTAGAACCACTCACTTTCCCACTCTCCTTGTCTTGCCCCTTTACATTTGGGCAATCTCAAAACTTGTGCCCACTTTTTCCACAACCAAAACAGTTATCTGTTCCCTTAAGCCAACTTCCATAGTGCATCTTTCCACACTTTCCACAAGTTGACTTCTTGTTTGGTGAACTAGTACCTCTTCCCTTTTGAGTCTTTGGGTTAGACACCCTATAATCCCTAGTCTTAGGGAACTTGATTAGACACCCTCTTCTTGAACCTAGGCTTTTCTTGGATATCAAGCCTACCCTTTGACGAACCACCATAAAAAGATCTTGCTGTTTTGGTATATGTACTCTTTCTCTTAGACCTTGCCTCTTCCACTTTTTGATCATTAACAATGAGACGAAAAAATGTTCATATCTTCATGTACCATAGCAAAATGACATTCCTCTTCCAAGTCATCCGACAATCCCGTCACAATGTGGTTTATTTCATCAATAGAATCGAAAACCAAAGAAGGAGTATATTTTGACAATTAAGTGAATTTCAAGGAGTATTCAAGCACACTCATACCTCCTTGACGAAGGTTGATGAACTCCACCTCTTTAGGTTCCTGCTTCTCTCTAGGAAAAAATATATCAAGAAAAGCCTTTTTGAACACCTCCCACGTCACAGGTCCACGCCTCAAAGGCCTATTGTCCCTCCATTAGACGTACCATGATTGAGCCACATCTTTGAGTCGGTAAGTGGCTAACTCGACCTTATCACTAGTACCCAACACCATTGCATAAAGGATCTTGTAGACTTCATCCTAGTGAAATTCCTGAAACGGGAGGCCATGGTGCCCACATGTTGGTTTACTCGGGATACAACCTCCCGATTCGCTTGGGTCGTCATGGCTTGAGCTTGTGAGTGAAAGCATGTGCTTGGGTAGTAATGGCATGGTAAATGTGGAGAAAACCAGCCCTTATGTCATCGTCCGTAAAAGTAGGAGGAGGATTGACCAGATCTTGGTTATCATCAATTTCTTCCTCAAGAGGAGGATTTTGATTGCTTTGGGGAGGAGCTCCCGCATTGGCAATCTCTTCTTCAAGTCTTTGTGCCGCGTTTCTTCAAGTATTCATTGCCTATAATCACAATAAAAGGATAAGATGCTAAAAGCATGTAGAGTCAAACTCTAGAGGCACGATATTGGACTTCGAAGAAAGAGAGAGTTTCCTAAGCCTCATATAGGTTCCTATCCATAAGTGTGGCGCGCTTCACAATTATGAATACGAATTTACATAAACATGGTTGAGAGATACATCGACTCGAAGATATTTAGCCTCATGATCAGATACCAAGTTTGTCACATTCAGGGTGCACCCTCTAGACGTAACCGACGTCGTCGTCCTTAGGTCAAAAATGCAAAAAATTTAAAACTTAATATTACATTAACATTGAGGTTTACATATATTTCTACATACACTTAATAGTTATATAAAGTATACATAGACTTTTTATATTGGAAAATTACATAGTGTTCTAATTTTATTGGTCATAGATATATAAAATGTCACATAGTCTTAAATGGATGTCTCATCTCATAACCATCTAACAAGAGTATATCAAATTGGGCCTAGCCCATACATCAATATAATAAATCCACGTATAGGCTATATATTTTTTAATACTCAAATAAAAGGAAAGAACATAAGAGTCTTAAAACTAAAACAACTTCATAGCTTGATAGTGGCGTTGCCCTCCGAAAGTGAGGACCTACCTTACTTGGATAAATAAGAATTCGAAGATTTTCTTCAATGCAGTCTCAAATCTCTTCAATGAGTGGAACCTAAAATGTTGGGGAAAAGGGAGAAGATGAGGTTAGTACATAACTTGTACTAAGTATGAGACCACATGCACACATATTATTAAATAATGCTAAAAAGGGACCTCTAATAAAAACATGTTAGTTGAAAATTTAGACGCCTTATGCACATTGAAGAAGACCATACCAATCAATAAGACATATTCATTAAGTCTAAAGCATGTATATCAGATGACCAACTATGCTAAGTCTAGTAAAGTCAATGTTCTTATCATATAATTGGACACATTGTCAAAGCAAATCCATCATCAAGTTATAATAGCAACAACCATAGATAAGAGTTCATTATAACATAACCAAAGCAAGACAATTACCCATGAACCCTAATAAAGTTAACTAGTGCAATGACCAAGCAAAGACCCATAACCCTACTCAATCAAGTAAGCTCAACAAGAACCATGACTAATATCCAACTTTACATAGCAATTCATTTAAGGGTACATAGCATCATACTTTAGACATATATACCAACACATATTCATAGTGAAACTAATCATCATGTAGTATCATTAATGTGAAAGAACATCATATGCATAACAAGTGCCAGTATAAGCATATTCAAATATAAGAACATCCTCCTAAGACTTCCCTCAAGGCTAACTAGTGCAATGTTTAGGTAGAGTCCCATATCCCTACCTAGACTAAGCTAAACCCCTTAGGTTATCCTAGTTAGAGTTCATTCCTTAAGTTCGTTATATCTTTTTGGAACAACTTGCCCTAACCGACATAGACCACATGAGCTAATGTGGTACACCGGTGTCATGAAACCCTACACCGAAGGAATGCAGATTACTTGCCAAGGTTGTACCAAAATATGAACATCGCAACTACGTGGATCCACTATCAATTATTCCTATGTGGGAAACATAGTTCAAGAACTAGGAGATATAGTTGGGACCCTCTTTATAATACATGCATTATGGCATCCAATCTCAAGAGTACATTAGTGATCCTAACTTCCCTATGTGGGAAGGTACACTCCTCACTCTAGTTCACTCTGTGCTAAGCTAGAGTCCCTTTTGAAATGTCTTTAATACCGTTATTAATCATCATAACTTAATGTAGGTCATAGGGTTGATCCCTTGCATAATCATCATCATGATAGCTTAATGAGGATTTCATGATTATAGATAGTTCTTTCATTACAATTCATATAAATGAGGTTGGCACATTAATATATCATTTCATAATAAGGAACATTGGTAAATCATCCCATCCTTATAACATTTACAACTTATCCAACACCTCACAAACCATAGTCAACACACTTCGATTCAACATCATACAAACCCTATAAATGATAATACAAGATGTACTTCAATGTAATATCATCATATAATCACAATTTACAACAACTGAAGTAAACAATAGGAATTTCAAGAATTACCAAGTCTCCTTCATAATCCATCATCAAGGTTTTCCCATGAAACCTTAACTCAATCCAACTAGGGTGTAATTTAGTCATACATCAATAAACAACATGACAACCAAACCAATTGAAGCAAAACAACACAATCCATCAGTAGTTCCTAGCTTAAGATAAGAAACTTACATCAAAGTCATAGTCTAGATCAATTACTCAAGAACAAGCATGATAGGACTATAATTCATCCTTACTTATTCACAAATGATACAATGAAATCTAATAGTAGTAATTCAAAAATTACCAATTAAATTGAACCAACATTACTCAATTCATATCAAAATCACAACCTAGGGTTAAGGGGTAAAGGTCATCTTTGACAAACTAGACCAATCCATAAATAAATAATGATTATAATACATGTTAATCAATTCATAATATCCAAAGGAAATCATAAACAATGTAATTCACAAGATCAAATTCTAGATTGGAAAAAAACCCACAGAAAACTCAACTTTTTAAATCAATTTGATGGAACTTTTTGAGGAAAGAGGTAAAGGTGAAAGGAATCCCATATCATACTAATTGATGAATATTTATTGAGAAATTCGACCCTTTGCAGACCTTGAACCCACCCCTAGCTGGCCTTCAATGGAGTTCTTCAAGTAGAGAGAGAAAGAAGAGGGAAGGAAGAGAGTTTGGGTTTGGGTATTATGAGAGCTTAGGTTAGTCAAATAACCTTAAGGGCTTTATATAGGTGGTTAACTAACTTAATTAGGCCTCCCCTATCCCCTAATTAAACTCCTAACTAAGACAACGAATTAAATGAATTAATTCAAAACGTGCAGCAAACCAGACCCCTCATAGACGACACCACGATCGCCAGATAGTGTGTCCATCGACGGTCACTTTGCACTTCCGTGCTGCACATCCCTCGATAAATTCAAAGACTATGCAAAAGAGGCTTCCCATGGATTTGGCTAAGTGCCCATCGACAGAAGAAATCCACGCCCCATTGATTGTACAACGGATCGTTGGTTGTATTCGTTGGTGGACACTGCCTTGGGCAGCCTTGGACCCCAAAATGCAAGGGTCCTACTCAAGGGCCCTTGGTTGGTCCTTGGGGAGTCGTGCCTAGAAGTTTTCGACCAGGAATAAACTCTAATACATGATAGAAACTCTTCCACCAATTTTCATCATTTTCCGACTACTAAAATCTAGTCAAATAGGCTAAGGCGTGCTAGTACCTCATTGAACTAGTGTTCGAACGTCATGGATGTTCTTGGATGTTTTTAACTTCTGAACTTCCGAAATGAATTATATTCATTAATATAAACCTTAAAACAATGTTTAAACCTTTTTACACTCATGTTAGGCTCTAGAATACGTCTTAGATTTTCGAAGTAATGCAACTCCATAGAAGTAACCAGTGTCGTCGTCCTTGGAGAGGACTACGACTAGACTCTAAACATTCGTCATTACATTTATAAGTAAAAAGTGGGGAAAATTAAAACTTTTCATCTACATATACTTCAAGCGATTTTCTTAGACCTATTGCTTACACATAATATATACAGAGGGAGTATACTTAGACTCCTCGCAATAAGAAGTTTGATTAGTCTTCTTCTTTTATATCACACATATATGACATACAATATATAGTATTAATAGGTATGTTTCATATTTAGCCTTCTAAACGGAATAGAACAATACGGGCATAGACCTTAAACAAATGTATAAATACCTCTAAGGGCTTAGAATAATATCTTGAAACAACAAGAGTGAAATGATTGTCTTTAGACTATAACAATGTAGCTTAGGTAGAGTGAGAGATATACATCATCCTAAAAACTTGATGGAGAGTGAGAGAAAGAAATCATCATCAAAACTTTAGGGACATGCCCATACTTAGAGAAATGATCTAAGCTTTCCTTGCAAAGTGGTCACAAAAACATATGCACACACAACATAAAAATCATTCTAAAGAAAGGACATTTGATAAAACCATGCCAAGTTACTTTGAAAATCCATATGAACAACCAAAGAGAACATATACGAAAATAATAACATATTCCTTATGATACAAGCATACTCAACACAAGACCAACATACTCAAGTATAGGCAACTCAACATGTGTAATAGCATAATTGATTACATAACCAACCCAACTCCAATGTCAAGATATAATAACCAAGCATGTAGAAGAGTTCATAACATTACCACATATATAAGACCTTATTCATCACAACATCAAGTCCACAAGTTCAATGACTAAGTAAAACCTCATAACCTTACCAAACAAAGTAAACCCCAAAAAAGACCATAAGCAATCTCTAGACTCACATAACATAACATTAAGACGAATCATCATCTTATCTAGAAATATATACCAAAAGAATGCTCATAAATGAAACTAACATAGTATAGGGTCATTAACATGTAAAGTTAACATATTCATGTTATTTTTTTTGTAACACATAAGAAAAACCTCGGAATACTTACCTCAAGGCTAACTAGTGCAATGTATCGGTAGAGTCCCATACCCCTGCCTATACTAAGTCAAACCTCTTAGGTCACCCTAGTTATTGTTCACATTATTAAATCATTTTACTTTTGAAAACACTTGCCTTAACTGACATAGACCACATGAGATAAATGTGGAATCCGATATCATGAAACTCTACACTGAAAGAAGGTGGAGTACTTTCCAAGGTATTACCAAAACATGAACATAGCATTCTAGGTGGATCCACTAGATAGTATTTCTATGGGGGCAACATAGTTCAAGAACTAGGAGATATATTTGGGACCCTTTTGATACAAAATTGCACTTTGTTAGAATCTCATGAGATCCATTGTGAGCCTACCTTCCCACATCGGGAAGGGACACATCCCACATCTAGTTCTCTCGGTGCTAAGTTAGAGTCCCTTTTAAAATATCTGTAAGCCGTTATTAATTATCATAACTTAGTATATGTCGTATGAGACTAACACCTTGTATATTAATATCATTAGCTCATTAGCAATTCGATGAGAATGTCCTTCAACACAACCCTTATATGTGATATCAACACATTATCATCATCATGTCATAATAAGGCACATAGCCAATTCATAACCAACTTTATATCATTTCATCATAAACATAATATAACACCTTCACATAATGAAGACATTTCAACAAAATAATCATACCAACACCTAATCAATATAAACACAAGGCATGCTTCAATTGAATTTCATCACCAAGTAAAAGACATCACAATTGAAGTAAAGGTTGAAGATCACAAAATCATACCAATTCTCCTTCAACAAGCCATCACATTTTGTCTCACCCTCAACCAATCCAATTACATCATAATTATGTGTAATAAAATCATTCAATAGTAATTAACACAATAACTAACTCAATTGTATCAATACTAATCAATTCAACAGATGTCATAACCTAGGGTTGGGGAATTTGGATCTATTCCACAAACTAGGTTAATTCATCAATAACCAATTTAACTGAACAATAATAAAACATAATCTAATAATATTTATAAAAAGAAACCATAAATAGTAAAATTCAAAAGATCAAATTCATATTAGGAAGAAACCCATGTGAAATCATCTATTTGAAAACCAATTTTTGAAGAACCCTTTATGGAAAGGAATCCAAAAATTGAAGAGTTTACATACCTTGTTAATTGTTGAAGATTAATGAAGAAAATCACCCTTCTTGCTGCCTAATTACCTTGACCTAGACCTTAAATGGAGTTCTTCTTTGGGAGAGAGAAAGTAGAGAGAAGGAATAGCAATTTGGGTTTGGGAATTTAAGAGGTGTTAAGTGAGGTTTTAGGCTTAGGGTTGGTTATATAGTCAATTAACTAACCTAATTAACCACCCCCTAATAACTAATTAAACCACTAACTAACTAATTTAATTAAATCAACTAACATAACCAAAACAAAAAATTTGAAGGCTGACCTACGAGACCCTGACCTATGGTTCGTAGGTCAGTTGACGACCATGACCCCCATCGTCCTGCACAACAATGGTTTCGGTCCTAGAGATATCATTTTTCAGTTTTTGAAAATTAGATAACTGACCATCGACGGAGGCAATCGACGCCCCTTCGATTGGAACAGGCCTCGTCGTCTGCCATTGTTGGTAGACATTATCCGTGATAGCTTTTTGGTCAAAATGTAAGGGTCCTTCTCAAGGACCCCTAAGGTGGTCCTTGGGGAGTTGTACCCCAACGTTTTGACCCTAAATCTATTATCATATAATTTAGACACCGTTTCCCCAAATTTTATCAAATTTCAACTCTTAAAACCTCGTGAAATAGGCTAAGGCACACTAGCATCTTTTTGACTAGTCTCCGGGTGTCATCGACGTTCTTTGATGTTTTGACTCTGAAACCTCCCAAATGACTTTTATACATTATTATTGACCTTAAAAGAGTGTTATAAACGTTATACACTCATGTGAGGATCTAGACTAGGCCTTGGAGTTTTGGAGTGTTACACAATACTACTCCAAAATATACTGGCTCTTATGTTTTTAAAACATACTTTTTCTGTGATTTGAGGTTAGTGATTAGAAACATAGCTCAAAGGATATATTGTCAATCTTAGTTTCCCTGATTACTTCCTTGTATAATGCTATTACTCTTATATGAAAACTAGCCTTAAGGCTTTTTGGAATTTGAGCTTCCTTTCTTATTTAAATGTGAATATATTTTAAATCTCATTAGGAATACTTAGTCCCCATATACTTTTGAAGGGATGAATTTAAACTTTACTATTTAGTTTTTGCTCTTTATCTTGAATTTTTACTTAGATTTTGAAACTTGAGTAATAAACAAAGTTAAAAAGTTATTAAAGACCCCGGAGAACTCTTAAGAACTTTGCTTTGACTTGCTTCTTCAATTCTAGACATGAATCTTAACTTTTTTGACTTTTATCTTAACTTCCGTTGAATTGGATTATGGATTCAAGGTTCATGATATCATGTTTATGGATTATTTCATGATGTTTAGATGTACCATAGGTTATTGGAATCAACTAAGGAATATGGGTACATCACTCAGGAACTAGTACGAAAATGTGGGGAAAAAATGGGGTAAACTAGCGTCGTTGGCTCTTTGAGAGGCGTGGGGCTCCAAGCCGCAAACTTCCGAGGCCAAGTTGGGGCGCTCTTGCTGGCGCTGCGCGGCGCCCCCAGGCTCTACGAACAAGCATTCTAGACTTTTCTCCTTTGTTTTTCATCTCTAGACCATTTAAACTTCCATTTTTCCCCAAACACTTTGAATCATTAGTAGCCTCAATATCCAATATATATAACTCAAAAAACAACCTGGAAACACGAACCAAATCATCACTTGGAATTGAATAACTCCAATAAGAATTCAATAATGTTTTTCAAGAACATCACTTTTATCATTCAATCAACTCAAAAATTGATGAATGGAAATAAGTTTTGTGTGTGGTTGAACTGACCTAACATTAAAAGATCTCATATACCCTAATAGTGATCACCCCTGATGAATTCCACCTACAAAGCTTGATGTTCTTGGCGAATTCTTGACTTCTCTCCATTTCTTTCTTCTTTTTTCTATTCTCAAAGCCCTTCAAGTAATTATAAATTTTCCTTACTGAATTAAGACTTGCTTTTAGCCCAATAAACCCCTACAACGAAGTAAGAAATTAATTAGTGTGTATTTTTGGACATATCTCAAGAAGTATCTAATGTCTAAAAATTGAAAATTTTGTAACTTAAGCTCATGGAAATTTATGTTGGGAGATGGTGATGTTGTTAAGAACTATGATCGTTTGAGTATCATGAGATTGTGGTGGTTAGTTTACGTTCACCTCTAATTGTAGAGTGTATTGATTTAGAATGTTGTCATGGTTACGTGAGAAAAGAATAGTTCGGATGATTGTGTCATGTCATTGATAACATATTGCATACATGTGTACGATCAAATTTCGTGGTTGTTGGGATTCGTTTTGTTGATTAGTTATGTTTAAATATAACATTATTTATCACTCGAGTGTTGAGATAACTTCATTGATGCATTATAAAGGAGGATATGTAAGTATTTGATTGCTTGGTTTGAGGTTGGATATGTGAAACCCTTGGCGGATAATGAGATTCAGTAATTAGGTCATGCAAGACAAATATCCCAAATAATTCAATGATTGAGATACTACTCCACCCTCCCATAATCTAGTCGTCTCCTAAATGATCACTCGAGGACGAGTAATGGATAAAATTGTATCTATTGTAACAAACTGATTCCGTCGTTAGGTAAAAGTCAATAAAGATAGATCTGGGGTCAGAATACTTTTTGGTAGTAACTTTGAATTCCTAGATTTGGATGAAATCAGAGTCATAAAGGTATAGTGATATATAGTTATGAATGAGATGTCTAATTGTGAATTTGATTACATGAGAGGATTGATAAGACGATAAGGAACCTATAGAACTTTACGGATTCAATTTGGACGAGTAAAACTTTCGAAAATGATCTTTTAGTGAATGGGTACATTCTGCCTCTGTCGAGGCCGCTAGAGTGGGATTTTAACTGTTGGTGCGGCGCCGCTGCAACAGAATCAGCCAACTGGAGCGGGCCAGACGCGACTTAAAGTATCTAATAAAAACTAAAATGACCCTATTTGGTATTTTTAAATTTTAGGGCTAATAAGGTGACCCTAGACAAGTTCTTAAAACTTTTCACCATTTTTGTAGATAATGGTAAGGCTTTAACTCCCGAATTCGTTTTTTAATTCGCAGAACAAATTTTCTTGGGTTGTTATCAATAGGGAAGAGTTTTGATCTAAGAATTATGGCGGAAAGAGCCTAATTTGGGTATATGGATCTTGGGTTTGGTTTAGGGTTATTGGGTTGTTTATAATCCGAATAATTAGACCTTTGATGGTTGATACTTACGTATAATAATCGTAGTAAATCTAGAACAAGCGTAAAGAATCGAGAAAGGAAATATTTAAGTGCCTTAGGGGATTCAAGCTTGGATTTGAGATAGGTGATGGTTGTGATTTTATGTTTGTATGATATATGTTTGTAATTGCTTCTTTATAATGCATGTATGTACACGAATGTTGCATTATTGATCACCATAATCGTAAATAAGGATAATTGAATAATTGTATGACATTAATCATCTCTTGTTGTATGATATTAATGATGTACTTGTGTTTGTTGTTGTGGTGTGTTATTGAGATCGGATTACCACGTTCCAGCAAACTAACAAGAATCGGTTGACACGTTCCGACATAAAAATTAGATTCGCTTTCCACGTTCTCACAAGCTAACAGGGATCAATTATCATGTTCCAACATAAAAATTGGATTGGATTGTGACATTTGTCATGCTAATAGTTTTCCCTTGGGTTACATGAGAGCACTAACTACTTGTTATACATTGAATTATTGTTTAGAATTCTGAAATGGTTCGTTGATGTGAATGATGATGATATTGTACATGTTTGGTATATGTTTGTACTATAATGTTATGGTTACTTATATATGTTTGACTTAGTCGGATAGACGCGTAATCCTAGTAATACACTGTGGTTGTGTACTGATTATGCACTTGCTCTTATTTTTGTTGGTACAGGGCATCTGTCACTGGCTATTGACAGACCTTGTTTAGAAGATCACTGATTGTTCGAATTCAATTGTGGGCTAGTTCTTGTGGGGTGCCTTGAGTTCTCTTTTGTTTAAGTCCACTCATTTCGTACTCAGACTATTCGTTAAGGTGTTGTTTAATTTTGGGTGTTGTATCCCTTGTTCTTAGACTTGTGTTGTTATAGTTTTGATACATTGACTTTCAGGTTCTAGGTATTTAATTCCGCATTTGTTTAGTTAATTAACTTGTTTTCATAACTTAATTTCCTTAGTTTTGCTTTATTTTCTTAGGTGGGTTGTAGTACTTGTTCTCCCACCGGATGGTTAGTGTGGTGCTAATCACGACGGTTTGGATCGTGACAGTGTTAGTGGGAATGATATCAAAGTACAGTTTTCCAGAAAGTGGCAAATATTCATCATTATCAATTTTCGTGCTAACAATGATTTCCATCTTGATTGATTTACCTTTATGTTTGAAACATTTTAGTAAAATCAAAGAAGAATATAAGTTTTTGAATCAGCACCAAGTGTCAAAAATAGAAACAAAGAAAAACACAAAAAAAGAAATTTGTGCAGAATGATTGAAATGTAAATTCATGTCGATTGATTAGATAATTAAAGACCTTGTTATGGTTTGATTCCGTATACAAGGAGTACACAGAAATCCTAGAACTTTAAGAGTGGCTTGTTTGAGTTTTGGGAGTTGGGGATAGGGTTCCTAGTGATATGAACAAACAACTCAAGTACTTTTTTTTGGTTAAACACCTACTCCTGTTTACTTCTTAATATAATAATATAGGTGGTCACGTTTCTACTATCACGGGATTATTCTATCCTAAAGAATTATTGACTCAAATTATATAACGATATGCTAAAACTAGTAAAAGTAACTATTTCTTTGTCTTCTTTTAATGTTTTCACATAAATAGTGTGGGCTTATCTGTTTGTTTGCTTTAGGAGTTTTGACACAAATAACGTAAGATATTTGCCTGCTTACCAAATTTTTAACACAAATAATGGTTTCGACTTGCGTTTTGATTTTTTAACACAAAGAGCATGGGTCTCTTTAGTTTCAGAGCAGATAATGTGGAGTCTCTTTTGCTGTTTTCGATGTTTGAACACAAATAAAGTGGGGTCAGCGTCCTCTTCTGAAGTTCTGACCTCAAATAACGTAACTCCTTGCTTGATTTTGAAGATTTTAAAACAGATAATGTGGATTGTCTTTGTCTATTTTTTGCATAGGCACTAGAGTAAACATAGTCACTCAAATTTAGATGCACATCTTTCTTAAAATTTTAATATTCTCGTGTTTAGTTTCTATTAAATCTTAAAATTTTAATATTCTCGTGTTTAGTTTTTATTAAAAGGAAAATTAATATTTGCAAGTTCTTAAAAAGTAGAACTTGCAAAGTTAATTGTATTAAATCTCTTGACGTTTCAGTATTGAAAATAGTTTAAGTTTCTTTGCAGGTGCATTGCATGTGTGAAGCTAATAATATAATACACATTTATGTAAAAAATATTAAAATCATTAAATAAAGTACTATAAAGCAAATATATTTACATCCATATAGAAATAAAGTATAGGTTTTAGTGAATGCTTGGTGTGAATTGCCGAATGATTACTTATTTGTTGAGGTCAAAATGATTGAATTTCATCCGAAACTATTAGGATGAATATGTTACACTAACATCCTTAATAAAATAAAGTTCTTATTCTAGTTATTCAGTTTAGTGAGAGTACCCAAAAATGCATGGACTCCTAAATGCATAGATTGGGGTTTTGGGGGTATGAGTAGGGTTTTAGTGTTTTAAAAAATATAACACAAATTATTTTTTAATAAACAATTACTCCTATTTACTTATTTATTTAATATAAAAATCCTGACAAATAGAGGTGGCTACATTACTACTCTCACGAAATCGTTTTGGCTCATTGAATTATAAAATCGCATTACATGACAGCTTTTCAAGCCAAGCAAAAGTAACTCTTTCTTCTTTTTTTTTGAAATTCTTCACAAATATCTAGGCTCTACGTATCTACTTCTGGAGTTTTTAGCATACATAACATAAAGTTTTCTTTAAAAAAAGTTTTTAACATAAGTAATATGCCTTTTAAATTATTTTCGAAGTGAAAACAAAAACAACATAGATTCTATATGTCTGCTTTGATGTTTTGAACACTTATAAGTTTGGCTCTCTTTTTGTTCTTTCGAATTATAATACAAATAATTAATGTGGGTTCTTTGTTTTCTTATAAGTTTTAACACACATAACATGGTTTTTTATGTGCTTACTTTCGTAGTATCTAACACAAATAATTTGGGTTTTCTTTATCTACTTTTGGAGTCCCTAATATTGAAAATGTGGGGTCTCTTTATGTACTTCTTGTTTTTTTAACAAAAAAACACGGGATCTATTAAATTCGAGAAAAAAAGTTTATCTTTGTTTAGCTTCCGGTTAGAAGTTTTAATTTTCTACTATTTGGTTCCTTTAAAATAGAAATATTAAAATTTGTAAAATTAATTGTATGGAATATCATGACATTTAGGCATTTAATGTAATATTAATTTTCTGTAGGTGCGTTGAACGGGTATGACTAATGATATAATGCATAATATTATAAAATAAAATACTTTTGAGAAAATTATTTTAAATGTATGAAGAAACATAGTATAAGTTTTAGTGAATCATTATTGCGGATATTGTCATATTCTTACTTGATGTTCAGATCAAAATAATTGAACTTATCAGAACCAACAAGGATGAATGTGTTACGTTTACACCCTTTGTAAAATGAACTTATTCTTCTAATATGATTCATTTTACTAAATGTACACCCAAAAAAAATTGAACTGTCAAAAGTGAATTGCATGAGGTTTTTGGAATTGGGGGGG
>NC_028637.1:66809345-66857450 GCF_001406875.1 Solanum pennellii | reverse complement strand
GGGAGGGGGAGGGGGAGGGGTTCTAATTTTGTAAAATAAATAACTCAAGTTTTTAATTTTAAAACTACTTCAACTTACATCTTCGTATAATATTATCCATCGTTCCAAATAGAAATCACCACATCAATACTAGCACGAGATTGGTTAGTCAGCTTACGAAATTACAAAATCAAATAAATGATTACTTTGTAAGCCAAGCAAAAGTAATTATCTATTCTATTACAGATAACTGCACTATTGATGAATTGTAGTACATTTTATGTCTCATTCTTCCTATTAAGAGTATTCATGCTTTTAATATAATTAATTTATGTGAACATGATTTGCATGTTAATATCGAGTAAATTAGCAATTAAAAGATACTAATTTAGAGTACAGTTTTGAAATTTACATTATTTCATATTTCAACTTCGAATTAAGTGGTTTGATTGCACTCATATCATAATGGATGAAAACATTATCAATGGAGTTTCAGAGAGATTGAATCAAATATTAGTCATGAGAAAACAATCAATAAAATGAGGCATACATCATACATTAAATTACTGGTATTGTTATAATTGTTTGAAATTGAAACTACTAAAATTGATAGAATTGTTTTTAAAAAAATAATTAAAACTACTGAAATTGATAAGTTTTTAACAAAGTATTATTGGGTTGTCGTTGTTTGTACCCTCCACATCATAAGGAATTATTTCAACTGGAAAATCACCTCTAAAAATCTGAACTTTGAATTCAATTTTGCTAGGGTAGCACTCTAACAGTTCAAATACAAGTTTATCCCCTTCCTTCGAACAGTTATCATACAAAAAATTTCTCCGTCGAATGCTAATAAATTTATAAGTTCATCCACAAATTTATAAGTTATCATACACAAAATTTCTCAAGTCTAAAACATATTGCATCTAATCTTGAAACTCTACAATGTAAATACTATATCTTTTCGTGTTTTTTCACTCGGTATTGGGTGCAACAGAAATGAGACCTCTATAACTTGGATCTTTTTTTATTTAACAAAAGTTAAATTTTTTTAATCTTTTATGCTTAAAAAATAAAGAGTTCTTATGTATAAAATTGAGTATCTCATGTAAGAAAGACAAATAACTATTTTTTTTGTGAAGGGATAGAAATGATAGGAAAGAAACAAATTCTAGAGATATATTGTTTTGTGAGTAAAACACAATAGAGAAGAAGAGAGGACTGATAGAAAAGAATTTTTTATTGACTGAAAAAAAAATGGGATGCAGTCATTCTAATAAGCAAAAACATAGTAAACGTTAAGCTAAAATATAGTAACTATCCAACAAGATTTTCTCCTAAAACTTAGGTAACAACCCACGTTTAAACTATTTCCTAAAGACTAGGACAAACAAAACAGATAAGAATTTATTTTCTAACAGAACTCTAATTTACTAAAGTGAAGTATTAAAACTAAACAGCCTCCTTTAAACTGAAAGCTCTCAAGCTTCAGTTTAACATCAGCTTCTTGAACTCTTCCATTGTGTTGATGCCCATGAACCTCCTCGGCTTTTGGAAAGGAAGAGACTTGAGAGGTTTAGTACAAATTTCCGCCAACTGATCTTCACTTCGGCAGTACTGCAGCTCTACTGTTCCTTCGTTATTGAGATCTCGCAGGAAATAATACTTCACATCTATGTGCTTGCTTCTTCCATGTATAACATGATTTTTTGATAGCTTAATGGCAGAGTTGTTGTCGCAGAAAATTATAGTTGATCCTTTTTGTTTGAATTGTAGTTCTTCAAGAACTTTATTCAACCAAATAGCTTGACAAGCACAGGCTGTAGCAGCAACAAATTCCGCTTCAGTAGTCGATAAAGTGAAATTTTTTTGCTTCCTGGAAGACCATGAAACAGCCCCTGTGCCTAGTACAAAAACATAGCCTGAAGTGCTCTTTCTGTCGTTTTGATCACCTGCATAATCGCTGTCAGCAAATCCAGTCATATCAGATTTTTCACCCTTCTTGTAGAACAAACCGAAATCCTTAGTTCCTTGTATGTAGCGAAGGATTCTCTTGGCAGCTAGCAGGTGAATTTCCGCCGGGCTCTCCATATACCTGCTTATAAGACTTACACCATACATAATGTTGGGCCTTGTGGTAGTAAGATACATCAAACTACCTATAATTTGCCTGTAGAGTGTGTTGTCTACCTTAGCTCCTCTTCCAGCTTTGTTTAGCTTCAGGCCAAACTCAACTGTAGTATCGGCGGAATTGCAATTCTTCATCTTGAATCGGTTTAAAATTTCCCACACAAATTTCTTTTGGGAAACAAATATACCATCATCAGATTGCACTACTTCTAAACCAAGAAAATAATGTATCTTACCAAGATCAGACATCTCAAATTCATCCATCATAGATTTCTTAAAATCAGAAAACATGGCACTATAATTCCCGGTAAAAATGAGATCATCAACATATAAACACAAAATGAGCATTTTCCCAGATTCTCCAATTTTAACAAAAAGAGGGTGCTCATATGGACATTTGAGGAAACCAACTTTTAGAAAGTAAGCCTCAATGCGACAATACCAAGCTCGTGGAGCTTGTTTTAGTCCATAGAGAGACTTTTTCAACTTGTATACCTTATGCTCATCTCCAATTTTAATATAACAAGAGGGTTGTTCAATAAATATCTCTTCCTCCAAGTATCCATGTAGGAAAGATGATTTGACATCCAATTGAAAGATAGGCCACAAATTTTGTGCCGCTAAGGCAATTACCATTCAAATGGTGTCATGCCTTGCGACTGGAGCAAACACTTCAGTGTAGTCCAGACCATGCTACTGCTTGTATCCCTTAGCCACCAATCACGCCTTATACTTGTCAATTCCACCATCTTCTTTAAGTTTTGTCTTATATACCCACCTGACACCAATGGTTTTCTGCCCCTTCGGAAGATCTGATAACTCCCAGGTTGCATTTCTTTCAATAGAATAAATCTCATCATCCATAGCTTTCCTCCATTTCTCCTCTTTGACAGCATTCTCAAAAGTTGTAGGATCGCAATATGCAAATAATGAAAAATGGGAAACATCTTCATTAACATCAATTCATGTTACCTTATAATCCGTCATCCACACGGGCCTTCGGCGAGCACGACGAAGAGGCTTTTCAGTTGCATCAGTTTCTTCTAAAGTTGCTAGTACTGTTTCAGCTGTTGGTGAAATTTCAGCAACAGCTGGTAGAATTCCAGCAGCTGTAGCAGCTGAATTCTCTGCACTTTTAGGCATCGCAGCTACTTCTTCGGCTCCAGTATCAAACACAATTGGAGTAGACTTCTCCATACTCCATTCCCAAGTGTTTTCTTCATCAAAAACGACATCTTTGCTGGTTACCACTTTCTTTGTCAAAGGATTGAACATCTTGTACGCCTTGGATGTGTCACTAACACCAAGAGAAACACATCTCTCACTTCTGTCGTCAAGCTTCTTTATTTTTGCTTCTGGGACATGTGCATAATCAAAGGACCCAAAAAATTTAAAGTGGTCTATTGCCGGTTTCCTTCCGCTCCAAGATGTGAATGCTCCAATTCACTGCTTCTGGCCAAAATTCCTTTGGAACTCTTCCCGAGCCAGCAAGCTACGAACCATATTGAGAGTGGTTCTATTCTTCCTCTCTGGCGCCAGTTTTTTTGTGGTGTATATGCTGTTGTGAATTTTTTCCGAATGCCACTAGTCTCACAAAAATCAATAAATACCAATATTCTCCTCCGCGATCTGTCCGAAGGTTCTTAACAATCCTTCCAGTCTCATTCTCCACACGAGCTTTAAAGATTTTAATTACATTAAAGGCCTTCGACTTTTCTTGCAGAATATACACCCAAGTCTTCCTGGAATAATAATCAATAAAAGTAATAAAATACTTTTTACCTCCATTCGATATTGGTGTTATTGGCCCGCAAATATCTGAGTGTACCAACCCCAATACCTCTTTGGCTCTCTACGACTTACTTTTCGGAAACTGCGAACGATGTTGTTTGCCAACAACACATTCTTCACACACTTGGGAGGGAACAACAATTTCATGAAGCCCCGTCACCATACTTTTCCTTTGAAGGATCTTCAAGCCACCAATGTTCAAGTGAACATATCGAAAATGCCACAACCATGATGGGTTTTTCACTTCTGCCATAGAGCAAGAATGAACATTTTCAATCTTCGAAGGAAACAATCTATTTTGACTCATTCTCACAATAGCAATAATTCCTTTGGAAGAATCAGAAATTTCACATGCATCATTCCTGAAGGTGATGACATATCCTTTTTCTAACAGTTGACCGACACTCAACAAATTGCTTTTCAAAGCTGGAACATAAACACATTAGATATGATCTCCACACACCCATTTTTGGTTCTAAAATTTATATTAACCTTTCCCATCACATTCAAAGTAGATAGATCACCAAAACTAATTGTCGATTGGAAGCTTTCATTTAAATAAGTAAAATAAGACTTACTTCCAGTCATGTGGTTACTACAACCAGTATCCACATACCAAAGAGCTTGTTGGTCAGGCTCTTTTTCGACATGAACTGTCATTAACAAAGTTTCTCCTTCTTTGTTCTCAACGAAATTTGACTTCTCCTGTTTCTCATTATGCAGCCTAGTATAACATTCAAAACAATAATGACCAAATTTATGATAACGATACCTTGGATTTATCGAAATCCCTTCCTCTGCCTTTGCGGTAGTCATTAGCTCTAAAATTTCCAACGCCTTCTTTGTTGCCTCCGTCTCTATTTCCACGATCTGCTCTTCCTCTTCCTCTTCTTCTACCTCTACCCCTTCCTCCAGAATTGTAAGAAATAAAAGTAGAAGCCTTCAAGGACTGCTCCTCAGAAGTTGAATTTCGGTTCATCTTCTGTTTATGCACCAATAAGAAGCTTTGTAATTCATCAAGCGATAACTCATTTATATATTTTCACTCCTCAATGGAGCAAACAACATAATCATACTTCGGCATTAAAGAGCGCAATATATTTTCATCAATTGTGACATCGTTCATCGTCTCTCCATGGAATCGCATTTTGTTGCTAGACTCCATCGTTTTAGCGCAGTAACTCATTACAGACTCTCCTTCCTTCATATGCAAAGTCTTAAAATCCCTTCTCAAGGCTTGAAGTTGTGCGCCCTTCACTCTAGCAGTGCCATGATATTTCTTTCTCATGGAGTACCATACATCCTTGGAAGTTTCATTACAAAGAATAGTTTCCAAGATAGGACTCTCAATAGCCTGAAAGAGGTAAGTTTTTTCCTTCAAATATTTCAACTTTCTTGCTTCGAACTCCATCTTTTGAGCATTCGTCAAAGCCTCGGCTTTCGTTGGAGTGCCAATGTCATCCTCGACAATTTATCAATACTCTTTTGACCGTAAAAAATTTTCAATCAGCATACTCCAATGGTCATAATAACCATCAAAAAGAGGAATGGCTTCTTGCACGAAGTTGCTTTCAGAAGATAACACTGATAGGAAAGAAAAAAATTCAAGAGATATATTGTTCTGTGAGTAAAACAAATTACAGAAGAAAAGAGGACTAATAGAAAAGAATTTTTTATTGACTGAAAAAAACTGCGATGCAATCATTCTAATAAGCAAAAACATAGTAAACGTTAAGCTAAAATATAGTAAGTATCCAACAAGATTTTCCTAAAACCTAGGTAACAACCCACGTTTAAACTACTTCCTAAAGACTAGGACAAACAAAATAGATAAGAATTCATTTTCTAACAGAACTCTAATTTACTAAACTGAATTAATAAAACTAACAAGAAAATCATGTCTCCATTCATTATCCATATTGCCAAAAAATTTGATCCACCTCAAAAAGTTCCACATTGATGCAATAAGTTTCCAAACACAACATACTCATCACGAGATCTCTGATTAAGGATGATTGTCAATCTTACAAAGAATCATCTTCAAGTACGTATATCTAATAATGGGATGCTTTCTATAGAACTATTAGGGGAAAATGAGAATTGTCAAACCGTAGGTGGATTTCACAGCGCTCTTAGTGGGAATGATATCAATGTACATTTATCCATAAATTGGCCAATATTCATCATTATCAATTTTCAATCTAACAGTGATTTCAATCTTGATTAATTTACCTTTCTGTTTGAAACACATTAAATAATCAAAGAGGAATATAAGTTTTTAAATCAGCACGGAGTGTCAAAAATAAGAACAGAGAAAAATAGAAAGTAGGAAATTTGTTAAAATTATTGAAATGTACAATAATGTAATTGATTAGATTATTGGAGTTCTGCTTATGGTTTGATCCGTGTACAAAGAGTACAAAAAATTCCTAGAACTCCAAGAGTGGTTAGTTTGAGTTTTGGGAGTAGGGGAAGGGTTCCTAGAGTTTTCGAGAAACAACTCATGTATTGGTTTTTATTATTAAAAACCTATTCCTATTTACTTCTTTACATAATAATATAGGTGGCCGCATTTCTACAAGCATGGGATTATCCTAGCCTATAGAATTATAGACTAAAATTATATAACGACATGCTTAAACTACTAAAAGTAATTATTTCTTTGCCTTCTTTTAAAGTTTTAACATAAATACCCTAGTCTTCTGTTTGTTTGCTTTAGGAGTTTTCACACAAGAAAGATGAGATATTTGCCGGTTTACATATTTTTTAATACAAATAAAATGGTTTTTACTTGCCTTTTGAGTTTTTAACAAAAATAGTGTGGGTCTCTTAAGTTATAAACTGTGATAATATGGGGTCTCTTTGGTTGCTTTCGATGTTTTAACACAAATAACATGGGAACCACGTCCTCTTCTCATGTTTTTAACTAAAATAACTTAACTCTTTTCTTGATTTAGATGATTTAACCCAATTAATGTGCTTTCTCTTTGTCTATTTTTTGCACATGCACTAGAGTAAACATAGTCACTCAAATTCCGATGCTGATATTTCTCAAAGTTTCAATTTTCTTGTGTTTAGTTGCTTTAAAAAAGGAAACTTTAGATTTGCAACTTCTGAAAAAGTAGAACTTTCAAAGTTAATTGTACTAAATATCTTGTCATTTAAGTATTTCAAATAGTTTAAGTTTCTTTGCACATGCATTACACAAGTATATTTAATTATCTATACACATTTTTATGAATAATATCAATATTATAAAGTAAAGTACCATTAAGCAAATATATTTACATTCATAAAGAAATAGAATATATGTTTTAGTGAATGTTCAATGGGAATTGCCGAATTATTACTTGTTTGTTGAGATCAAAATGATTGAATTTCCTCTCATCCTACGAGGATGAATAGGTTACACTAACATCCTTAATAAAATAAAGTTCTTATTCAAGTTTGTATCAGTTTGCAGAGAGTACCCTAAAATTGATGGACTCCTAATCGTGGATAGTTTGGGGTTTAGGGGGTATGAGTAGGTTTTAGTGTTTTGAAAAAATAACAAAATATTTTTTTAAAAAAAAATTACTCCTATTTACTTATTTATAAAATATAATAAATCAAAACAAATGGAGGCGGCAACATCACTAATATCATGAAATTATTTTGGCTCATAGAATTACGAAATCACATTACATGACAACTTTTTAAGCCAAGCAAAAGTAATTATCTATTCGCACTATTGATAAATTGATCTTGTAACGACCCCAACCTTTGTTATTTGAGAAGAGAAAAATCCAAAAATGTTGAAATCTTTCCCACTACAATAGGATAGTTGTCGTTGGCGTGGCGGCGCTGCATCGGCACCTTATCCCACTGTAGGGGGATTAGTGAGGAAGAATCCGGGTTTATGACAAATCATTATTTTTTAATGTTTTGGAAAAACCCTAGTAGGTCTTAAATTACTCTAGAAACCCCAGAAAAGTTATTTCAAGTTGAGAAAAGAAGGAGAGGGAGCCTTCTATCATGGGGATGGAGGAATCTTGTGAAATCTTGGCCTAACTCACCATAGTTAATCTCAAAAAGCTGGAAAAAAATCAAAATTCCTTATAAACTACTTGCCACCAACGTAGGTTAGGTTTTTTAAGTTGAGCAACTAAAATTGAATGCTTACCACATGGTATATGAATTTAACAGTATGAGGTATGTTTAGACCTTTGTGCACCGAGTAAATTCCTTTGAAAGTTTCTATAATTCAATGTTTATGGAACGTGTTTTTTTGAGACGGTAATCTGTCGAGGTTCTTATTTTGTGTCCTTTAATGGGTTCATTGTTAGGTTATTGTATAATGGTGACAAGGAGTTGTAGTCAGAATAAAGAAAACTAGTAATGAAATTATGTGATGAAGAACTAAAATTTGGACTTGTGTAATTCTGTAAAGAAAAATCAAGGGAACCCATAAGTAATTAAGTATGTGACTAGGTGATGTCTGTGATTCTGTGATGCTGCGATATGCACGTGTTTTGCTTCGTTTTGATACTTGTATATGCATGTATATTGCAACAATGGTCTTATATGTTGAAAGGATATATCTGAATATCGATATGATGAAATCATGACTTGAATGTGTTATCTTGATGTATTATTGTGATGTGTGATTTGGATAGGCTTCCACATTTTGGCACTCTAACTGGAATTGGTCTCCATGTTCTGGCATAAAACTTGGATCGGATTACCACGTTCCGGCAGTCTAACAGTTTGACTTTGGGTCCCGTGAGAGGGCCAACAACTTGTGATAAAATGTGTACAGTGAAATATGATATTCTTAATTTCGTGAGGTATTTATATGTAACAACGCGTTGGTGGTTTAAGTTATGATCTATTGCAATCTTAAGTGTGGTAGTGTTACTCGTAGTATACAATGTGGTTAGTATGTTTAAGGTAGATGTATTGGAACCTTAAGTGTGGTAGCGATACTTGTAGTATACAAGGTGGTTAGCGTATTTAGGTTTTGAGCTCGTAAGAAAGATGTAGGTGGTAATTGGAAGGTGTTCTAAGTAAAGGCTAACTGGGGAGAAGCGAGAAGTCCAGCCATGATCTTTTATTGTTCTGTTCATATCTTATCAGGTGGGGTCGGGTACACCGATGCTACCTACTAGAACTTTTGGTTGTACTGATTCTACTCTTGCTATATATTGTTTGACATAGTCTGGATGTAGGATTGGTAACGTTTCATTAGGTGAATAAGAAGAAATCCTCGAGCAGCTTTGCCTCTTCCTTCCCCACAGTGGTATATGTGTCCTTTGATTAAATTGCTATCTTGTTATTCTTAATAGATCTTGTACCGATTAGACTAGATCCTTAGGTTTTCAGTTACTAAAAATAATTTGACTAGTGAATCAATAAAAGGTCGTAGTAAAGAATTACCCGGCAATATGTCTAGTTTCTTAAATTTCCTTGACTTGCCTTTATTTTATTTAAATTCTGCCTATTTTCTAGTTATTCGGTTATGAGCATTCTCCTATATAGTTGTTAGAGTGGGTGATCGCATGGCTCGGTGGATTGGATCATGAAAAATTGGTATCAGAGCGTAGGTTGTCAGTCTCCCCGTACAAGAGCAAAATTTGGATTGAAATCTTGTGGGTTTGTGTGTTGACGTCCTCACCTAATCTATAGGAGGCTAGAAAGCATTCTAGGAAGTTATTTAATTCATTTACTCCTTTCGTGCTGCAGTTCGCTTGTGGAATAGGTTATGTCCAATTGGTATCTTTTGATTCCAATTTGTATCTTGACGATGAGGACTGACGTTGTGGATAAGATCAAAACACCAACAAGTTAATTGGAACTGGAAGGTTCCAATTAGTATTTGTCGCTAAGGGCTATAACAAGAATGGATGATCACTAATGGTTATCTATGGACGAACTAATTAATAAACTGAAATTGCAGGTGTGTTGTGTCTGGTAAATAATGAATGTGTGCCTCTTGTTGTTTGTAACTAATTGAAATGTTTGCTTGCTATTGTATTTATTTTCTATTATATATCGTGTATTAAATGATGTATCATTGAATATGGAAGTATTTTTATAACAAGAATCATTTTTGAAGTGGACGAGTACAGTGGGTGAGTGTACGACCACATGTGGAGTGTCTGCAATCAATATGAATAGAGTAACGATTAGATCATTTAAAGGTTTTCAAGTTGTTATTTGGGTGTATCATGGGGATGTGTAACCTATAACATCATATTACATTAGTGGGAAAAGTTAGAAGCTTGGTAGGATAGCGAAAAATAGAGATGTGGAAATTTTTTGGAAAGTGGTTCCAAAAAACCCTTAGCCAGGTTCAGGTCTCACCTATGCCACTACGGCGGTATTATTCCTGCTTGCACAATTCCTCTACCGAGGGATCATCCCGCTAAATTGGACAAAAGGAGGCAGAACCTCAACATAAACTTTTTGTTTTTCTCTAGTTTTCAATATACAATCTGGAATGGATCCAAGTCTATCCCTACAACACTTAAGCCAGTGTTCAACAACAGTAGTAACAAAAAGTGATAAGGATTAAAAACGGGTTGCATCAGACAACCCAAAATAAAGCATCCATGTGCTACAATAAGTTGGTATTGTCAAAAACTAAAATAAAAGTTAGATCTTCTTTATTACAAAAAAAGAGGGAAAGGGGAAGATAATTAGGACTCTATGATGGGGTAGTGTCGATGTCTGAGTCAAGTTGCTCCAGAGACATCAACCCATTCGAAGCCTCATTCAACATATTAAAATCCCTAAATCATCTGGTTCAAATCTAGGAAGAGGTTTTCTAGTAGAAATGCAGGTGAATATCTCCTCAACTGTCTTCCACATTCTCAGCATGACACGATCTCGAAACACACCCTTTCTCGTCTTGTTTAACAACTGATGGCAAAGCATCTCATCCTCTAAAGTAGTGTTGGCTGGGAACGGAGTAGGATCAATAGGAATTATCCCCATCCTTCCGCTTATAACCTCTAAATCCTCCTCACATGTGTGCTAAAAAGTGGGTACTCACCGTCAGAACCTTCGGCTGCATTGCTATTACTAGCCCTTCTGGTCCTTCTCATTTTTCGTGTAAAAGTATAACCTTCTCGAATAAAAAGAGGGTGAATAAGATTATCCATAGGTAATACCTCATCCCTATCGAACAAGGGCACACCTGCCCGCTTGCATAGGAAAGTGATAAGACCGAGGAGGAAGAATACCTTCGTGTTGCCCCACTAGAACATCTTGCAATCTGAGATAATATGCGCCCCACATTCAGCTGAATACCCTGTATAACATATGCCATCACCAGAGCCCGAGGATAAGTGACGTCCATGAGGTTACTGGACGGCCGAATCCTCTTAGACACCAAGTGTATCAACCTGTTAGAAGCTGGTGACAATTCAACACTTGTGACACCCTCTGTTGGAGCCCAATAAAGCTGATCCTATTTTGCGGGATCCACAATAGTGTCTCGCAGCCACTCTAGATCCATCTCCCTTAGCTTGTCCTCAAGCATCAGGTTTGGGACCTCTGGCACCTCCAACACCTACTTGATAGTAGTGGAATTCAAGGGAAATACCCCAAATGTGAATAACTGGGTGAGAAGCATCCCAGCTTATGGAGGGAAGGATATCATAGAACTCCCTCACCCAGGTAGAATGGACATCTGGAGAACCCCAGTCAATGGAAGCCACCCAAACTCGATCAACCGGGCAAAGAAGACAGGAGCCTTATCCACTACCTCATAAAGTACCATCGCCCTCACAAAGAGAAAACCAGTATTGCGATAGTCATGGTGCCTCTCCCGACTAACGGCATCGGAAAACCGGATAAAAGGAGCGCTATCCACATTTCGACGAGTTATCTAGTGTAACCTGTGGGGAATAAGACAAGTAAGAACAATATAGACCAGGTGTAGAAGCTTAAACAAAAAGAGGATGTTTCGGAAGAAAAGATGTAGGACATTGGTCAGGGTCATCCCACTACAATGACCCCCATCCCGCTATAGCGGGATGCAGGCTGCTGCAACGGCCTGCATTTGAGACGAATGTCAGACGCCATTCGATTCGATAATTAGCATGCAATCATAGAAATCAAGGAAGGAAGTAATGAAAATTAAAATAAAGAGAAATTACCTAAGAATAACTGATTTTGGAGAAGAGGGGATTGAGAGAATGTAAGAGTTGGGTGAGAGATAAGGGAGAAATGGGAAAAATCCTTTCTTTTCCACCTTTACTATTTTTTTATCTCCCGCTATAGCGGCAAAGATGCCTGTCTAGCGGGCAGAACTTGAGGAACAAACTATGTTTTGTATTCAACCATCAAGCGTTTCTACCCTAGCAAGGAAGCCTAGTACTTATTTCATGTAATGCTTTTAACCCTTTCGTCTAGTTTGTGTCTGCCTTTTAGGTTTTTCGAATTACTAGGGGTCGCAAACTTTTGTTTTTGTGTAAGAGTCATATCATTAGTAGGAAGTGTCCCGAAGTGAGTGTGTGATGAACGAGCTTAGTCGTTCAGGGACGAACGAAGTGGTAAATTGGTATCTATTGTAACGACCTGTTATTTGTGAAAAGAAAAATCCTCAAAATTTTTGGACTTTGTCCCGCTACAGCATGATTGTTGTAGTTCGCATGGCGGCGCTGTAGTGCCACCATACCCCACTGCAGCGGGATTAGCGAGGCAGGATCTGAGTTTACGAGAGATCCTTATATTTCCATCTTTCTAAAATACCCTAATTGATCGTAAATTACACTAGAATCCTAGAAAAGTTATTTCAAGTTTGGAAAATAAGGAGAGGGAGATTTCTAACATGGGTGTGGTGGAATCTTGCGAAATATTGGCCAAACTCACCATAACGAATCCGGAAAAGCTGGAAACAAAGTCAAAACTCCATACAAATTTCTTGGCATTTAGGTAGGTTATAATTTGTTTGTTGAGTAGCTATAAATTCATGCTTACCATGTAATATATGAAATTAACTGTATGAGGTATGTTTAGACTTCGTGCACCGAGTAAATTCCGTGGATAGTTACTGTAATTCAATGTTTATGGTGTTAGTGTTGGGTTGAGACGGTAGTCGACCGAGGTTCTTATTTGCGTTCTTGAATTGTTTCACTGTTAGGTTATGGTTTAATGGTGAAAAAAATCTATAGTTAGGGTAAAGAAAACTAGTAACGAAACTATGTGATGAAGAACTAGCATCAGGATTTGGGTAATTCTGTAAGAAGAAATCGAGGAAATCCATATGTAATTAAGTATATGACTAGATAATGTCTGTGATTCTGTGATGGTATGATAAAAACGTGTTTTGCTTTGTTGTGATACTTGTATATATATGCATGTTGCAAGAATGGTCTTTGATGTTGAAAGGAGATATGCGAATATCAATCTAATTAAATCATGATTTGAATGTGTGATCTTTATGTGTGGTTGAAATGTGTGATTGGGATCAGCTGCCACGTTGTGACATTATAACTTGGATCGGATTTCCACTTTCCGCCATACTAATTGGTGTCGGCTGTAATTTTCTGACATTCTAACTGGTATCGCTTGTCACTTTTCGATATAATGCTTGGATAAGATTGTCACGTTCCCGCCTTCTAACAGTTTCACTTTGGTTCCCCTGAGAGGGCCACCAACTTGTGATAAAATATGTAAATTACATGATGACTTGTTATGAGATGCACTACTGTTAATTTTATTCAATCCCTATGATGTGAGTGCATTTATCCTATAATTTTTGTGGAGGTTGAGTGTTTAAAATCTCAATGGAAGTAGGTATCTCGTATGAGTGGGTTGTCAAATTATAGGAGCGCCCTTGATAGAATTCACTTATTTGATTGTGAAAGTAGGTCTCGTTCTATGAGAATGGGCTTCTTCTCAAAAACACTTATGAAACTAGGATAACACAAGGTCGTAACATCATGACTATTAAAGCATATGTGAAGACCTTGATTATTGTGTGTAAACAATAATTCTTTATTCCCCTTAAGCAGTCATACTTCAAGTGTGAGACCAAAACTATCTCTGGAGTAAAGGTTATTTTTTACTAAGTGAAGTTTCAATGCAGAACACACCTTCATTATGCATAATAGTCTACCTTCAACTAAGTTGTGAAAAACTCTCTTATATTAATATTAAAATGAGTGGGGGATTGTTGGTGTGACATTTTAATATTAATTAAAATATATATTATATGTCACATTATATATCATGCTATATCTATTGATAGACATTACATTTGTTCCCTCTTTACTCTCATCAATTGTGGAAGAAATTGTCATTAGTTTTCGTAACTTATGTAACCACCAAATCTTCATTTCATCCATCATTCTATATTTATGTCTTGTAACTTATGTAACATTTGAGCCATTCATTTAACAAATTTACTACACACTATCTTCCTATTCATTGCAAGGAAGAATTCATTAACTATAAATAGTGTGATGTTCCTTTGTGTTGGTAAAGAGAAAAAACAACTACAAGCGAAGTACAACAAAATATATACATAAAACATGAGTAGTATATTATTATGTTTATATTGAAATTAGTGTTGTAGTGAAAGAGAGAGTTGAGACAAAGAATAATATTCTACGTCTTCAACTATATTCACTATATACCAAAGAGAATATTATATGTTGAAGGTAGCTGTTCTCTTTGTGGAGCATTGGACGCTTAATATAATTCGGAGTTTCTTGAGTTTTACATTTTGTTAGGTTGTCGTATCCTAGAGGAGACAAGTAAAGAGTTTTACTGCTGGACCGGTGTAGATTATGCCGCAGTGGACTTGAATCTTCTTAAAGAGAGCGAGATATCCTTCCGTAAGCCTAAAGATTTGTTTATACATTTTTTGTTCATTTTATTTCAAATGTAATTTATTGTATTTGTGGTATATTACACCAATAATTTTAAGGAGATTCATGATTTATTACAGTTTGAAACAATGTGGATATCAAGATAGGGATCTCAGCATGATTCCACTCAAACTCGCTCTCTTCAAGAGATGCAAGAGAAGAGGTGTACGGTAAAATATTTTTCTACTTGCTCAAAAGTGGAGAAATGGTAAAGGAAAAAAATTTACCTAGTATTTTCATGAATAAAGTGAATCTACTTTTCATGAAATAAATGATGTTTGAATTCTTCAAATAGTGGGGGTTTATAATATGAGGGAAAATGACATTATTGTGAAATTTTGATTTTTGCATCTTTGAAAAATGCTCTAAAAGAGTGTTACAAGTTCTTATATATTAATTGTGGAATAAATCACATGTTATTATTTGGCTATAATGTGATGATTTTTTTATCTATAACGTGAGAGTTCTAAATAAATTATGAAAACCATTTTGAGTAGTCATTTAACATGAAATGTTATGGTGACATAAATTTCATTCTTGAAATGGAAAAAAAATACCATAAAACATGTGATGAAGCTTTCCTTGTCAATTCACATAATATGAAAATAATTGTGAAATACAATTTTGTTGGTTGTGTGAGTCTTGCAACTCCTTTTGATTCAATTGTGTAAGAATTTGTGACAAATAAAAACAAATGGAGTTTTCTAGTCTACTAAAATATGAGCTATGTGACTAACAACTTGACTTGCTGTTGTGTTTCCAATATAAATACTTTGGAAGTACAAGCAAACTAGATGAGAAAAAAGTTGGTGTTATTTGGTGGGATGATAAAAACAAATTATTTTTTGCTAACGCTATTATGAAGGTTAAAAGTTAAACTTCAACTAGTCAAAAAATGAATTGAAACACTTTATTTTGATGAAATAATTTTTCTAATGTTGATTATATGTGAAAGTACTAATATAGTGGTTGAACACAAAATCGTTATTATAACGATAAATTTAGACTAATGAGGAGAAAAAAACAATATTGTGAGATCATATTGATCGTTTGTATAAAATCAATGTTGATTCTGTTAAAAGTTGCGATAATCTTGCAGATTCATGAACTAAGGCCTTACCAAGATAAAAAGTATGAAGCACATCAAGGGGATGAAAATTGAGGCTCATAAATTCTGAGTCATATACGAGGAAACCCAACCTGGGGACTAGAGATCCTATAGCCAGGTTCACTGGGAAGAAGAACGAATCCTCTGAGGACTTGTTGTGAGATGCACTACTTTTAATTTTATTCAATCCTATGACGTGAGTGCATTTATCCTATAATTATTTGTGGAGGTTGAGTCTTTAAACTCTCAATGAAAGTATGTATCTCGTATGAGTGGGGTGTCAAATTATAGGAGCACCCTTGACAGATTTCACCTGTGTGAGTGTGAAAGTAGATCGCTTTCTATGAGAATGTGCTTGTTCTAAAAAACGCTCATGATACCGGGATAGCACAAGGCCATAACGTGATGGCTATTAAAGATTATGTCAACACCTTGATTATTGTGTGTAAGAAGTAATTCTTTATTTTCCTTAAGAAGTCGTAGTTCACGTCTGAGACCACAAGTGACTATGGAGTAAATGTTATTGTTTTACTAACTGAAGGTTTAATGCAGAGCACACCTTCATTATGCATAATAGTCTACCTTCAACTACGTTGTGAAAACTTCTCTTATATTAATATTAAAATGAGTTGGAGATTTTTGGTGTGACATTTTAATATTAATTAAAATATATATTATGTGTCACATTATATATCATGTTCTGTCGATTGATGGACATTACATTCGTGCCCTCTTTACTCTCATCAACTATAGAAGAAAGTGGTCATTAGTTTTTGTAACATATGTAACCACCAACTCATAATTTCATCCATTATTGTATATTTATGTCATGTAACTTATGTATCTTTTGAGTCATTCATTTAACAAATTTACTACTCACTAACTTTCTATTCATTGCAAGGAAGAATTCATCAACTATAAATAGTGTGGTGTTCCTTTGTGTTGGTAGAGAGAAAAACAACAAGAGAAGTACAAAAAAATATATAGAGAAAAGATGAGTAGTATTTTATTATGTTTATATGGAAATTAGTGTTGTAGTTAAAGAGAGAGTTGAGATAAAAGAATAATATTGTAAGTCTTCAATTATATTCACTATGTACCAAAGAGAGTATCATATGTTGAAGGAAGATGTTCTTTGTGGAGCTTTGGACTCTTCAACTAATCCGGAGTAGCTTGAGTTGTACATGTTGTTGGGATGATTTTTGAAATCATATTTACCTGTACTCCTCTCCATATTATTCAATGGAAAAAAACATAATGGCATATCGCCTGGAAATTCACCCGGTGCCAACTGAAGATTCTTGGATTGTCCCTTTGGATATCATACAGAGAGAAATACCTCCTCCTTATGTTTATCCAAGTAAACCCGGTAGAAGGACATATAAGAGATGTCGTGGAGTTGGTGAATCATTTCCAACAAGAAAAAATAAGTGTTCTGTATGTAGGGACATTGGCCATAAAAAAACTATATACCCAAATCGAAATGGCCCATAAGAAGTGTTAAGCGTTGTGTTGTTGAATTTTAATGAATGTTCATTCTTATTTGAGGATGATGTCTATTATATAATGTTATTTAGAAATGCCTCAATGCATTGTTTCTTTGTCAACACATGTCAAATGTTGCTATAGGATATATTAGATGTGGCAACATATGCAACAAATGTTGCTACATGCGAATCATTTGTAGCAGCATATGCCACATGTTGTGATGGACGAATGTTGCGATATACGCATCAGCTATAGCAACATATGACTCAAATGTTGCTACAGGTGAATCATCTGTAGCAACTATGACTCAAATGTTGTTGCATATGATCATCTGTAGCAACATTTACTATTAAATAATGATTACGTGGGAGTGTGCTTTAAGATATATTAGATGTGGCAACATATGCAACAAATGTTGCTACAGGCGAATCATCTGTAGAAAGATATGCCACATGTTGTGACGGACGAATGTTCGATATATGCATCCATTGTACCAACATATGACTCAAATGTTGCTACAGACTAATTCTCTATAGCAACATATGACGCAAAGGTTGTTACATATAATCATCTATGGCAACATATACTTTTAAATAATGATTACGTGGGTGTGTGATTTTAGATATATTAGATGTGTCAACATATGCAACAAGTGTTTCTACAAGCGACTAATCTTTAGCAACATATGCCACATGTTGTGATGGACGAATGTTGCGAAATATGCATCAGCTGTAGCAACATATGACTCAAATGTTGCTACAAGCGAATCATTTGTACCAACATATGACTCACATATTGCTACATATAATCATATGTAGGAACATATACTTTTAAATAATGATTACGTGAGAGTGTGCTTTTAGATATATTAGATGTGACAACATATGCAACAAATGTTAGTACAGGCGAATCAGCTGTAGCAGCATATGACTCAAATGTTGCTACATTTAATCATGTGGTCCAATATACTTTTAAATAATGATTACCTGGGAGTGTGCTATTAGATAATAGCTTTTGTTTAATAATTACGACTCTTCAGTTCACTCTTTTGAAACGTCATGTCTTGCAACATTTCAAAATTGTTCGCCTTTATAAGAACACAAGAGGGAGAGATAATTCAAAACTTGTCTTCTATTTTTCTCTTCTTCTTCATTCTAAGAAAAGGTTTCAACTAGGAAAAACCTCTTCGAATCCTTCCCGACTGAACTTGTAATTCATATCGTTGACAGGGTTGCTTCCTACTCTCTAGAAGATTTAGTTAGTGTTAAATTTTCTTATAGGTTCCTCAATGAAGTTGGTAATGAACGTTCTGTATGTTAGAATGTTACATTGGACAGTTTTTCTATTGAACCTACATGGACGAGGAATCAACATGCCATGTCTTTCATGAAAATTTGCATAGCATCGGAGAACTAAGAAGCCTTATACAGAAAAGGTGTGGTAATTTTACTGTTTTTAGTTTTTTTCACCTTACATCAATTTATTTTGTAATCTTAATGTGTTGTTTCTTTTATATTTTGATTTTTTCAATCATAATGATCCAACTGCACTGAAAATGGTTTAAAAAGCAGCACAAGGTGGCCACCGTGGTGTAGAGTATGTGCTTCCCGTAATTTCAATCTTTGAAGGCGGTATTTCCATGAGAGAAGGCTTTGCCAACAGGAAAAAAAAAACATGCCAGTAATAGTAAGAAGATGTCGACACCATTTGTGGTGCATTTTAAATCGAATATGGGTGCAAGAACCTAATATTTTGGGTGTAAGAACCACTTGTTGAACTTTGCATCAACCCCAACAAAATGCCCGCAAGATTGGTTGGCCAAGAGAAAGTGAAGATGAAGACGATATTAATTGCGAATTGTGTATTTGTGATTTAGAACTAGATTATGTAGTTAAATTTCTTCCGCATATGACTCCGTGGGAATAATTTAATATGTGTTGAAGACGATGTTGATTTTTTTCTTTTTTGTATTTATTTTGAAATTATATATGTGGCAACATATTATATTACATGTGGTGAAAATGTTGTCTTCACTTGTTTTGTACTTATTTTCGAATTATGATATAACAACTTATGGTCGTACACAACACTCTCCATTGGATTATAGCAATTATATTTATAAAGACAATCATCTCAATAGTGAATCATACATTGTCCTAGCTAATCCATATGATAGTTATATAACACCCTTCTAAATCATTCTTCCAAATATTATAGCTTATTTTTATTGATTATTTATGTTCTAAATCACAAAAATTTGTTTCAAATTTCCAAATTTCATTTCCAAAATCGATCAAATCATCTATTAGTGTCTCCTTGATTTTTCATATGTAGCAACATATGTTGTTTTTGTTGTTAAAGTTGAAACGTATAGTGAAACTGGTGCAACATATAATTATAACAAACCGGTCTTCTGGGGCTTAATTAAATTAAATTGTAACGTAATTCGATATGTAACACCAATATATAGTCCCACAACATGTCTAAGTAACAAATTATGGTAGTACATAACACTCTCCATTGGATTATAGCAATTATATTTATAAAGACAACCATCTCACTAGTTCATCATACATTGTCCTAGTAAATCCGTATGATAGTGATATAACACCCTTATATATCGTTCTTCCAAATGTTATTCCTTAGTATTATTGATTATTTATGTTCTAAATCACTAAAATTTTGTTCAAATTACCATTTTTCCTCTACTAAATCGAGCAAATCGTCTAGTAGTGTCTCCTTAATTTTTTATCTGTTGCAACATATGTTGTTTTTGTTGTTAAAGTCGCAACATATAGTGAAACTGGTGCAACATATAATTATAACAAATTGGTCTTTTGGGGATTAATTCAATTAAATTATCACGTCATTCGATATGTAACACCAATATATAGTCCTACAACATGTCTAAGTAACAAATTATGATCATACACAACACTCTCCATTGGATTATAGCAATTATATTTATAAAGACAATCATCTCACTAGTTCATCATACATTGTTCCAGTAAATCCATATGATCGTTATATAACACCCTTCTAAATCGTTCTTCCAAATGTTATACCTTATATTTATTGATTATTTATGTTCTAAATCACTAAAATTTGGTTCACATTTCTATTTTTCCTTTCTTAAATTGATCAAATCGTTTATTAGTGTCACCTTGATTTTTCATCTGTAGCAACATATGCTGTTTCTGATGTTAAAGTTGCAACACATAGTGAAACTGGTGCAACATATAATTATAACAAATCGGTCTTTTATAAAAGTGGCCGAATGATAGGCAAAGCCCATTCTGTTTAAGAAAAAGTAAAATAGGCCCAACCCATTCTAGAATAAGTTTTCATTTTCATTTTAAGAATAGGATTTTCAAAATTTTCATCTTGCCACTTAAGTTTTTGCTCCTTTTTTTCATTCTCTCTCTCTTTTGGGATGTCCTATCTCCTATAGGACCTGTCACTTCACATTAAATATAATGATCTTATTTATTTTTTTGTCAGTCACTCCCCAGTCACACTGTTATATATTTGATTGGCCTTTGGTCAAACAAAATTTCGGTACTCCCATATTCAACAATAAATCGATTTTCATTAGATAGATTCTTTTATAGTTGATTTGGTATGATGGAAAATGCTATACTGAGTTGAATTTGTGATGGTGAAAATGATACAATGTTGAATGTTAAAATATATTGGAAACATGGAGATCTACTTTCAATGCAAACTTCATGGTAAAAATACAATCCAGGTCGCATATTTTGGTCTTGTCCACGATATCATGTATGTATGTTTATTTCTAAAATATTTGGAGACTTCAGATCTATTTTTTTTAATTAAACTTTATTTCTTTGTGGTTTGTATTTTCGGAGAATTCATGCAACTTCTTTAGATAGAGGGATCGTAAAGATGGTTATATACGATCCAAGTTCGTTATTCTCCTATTGGCGAACAAAATTAAGGAGTTGGACACTGTTGCTGAAAGTCATATCAAAAGAAGTACCAAATGGGGGATGAAAGAGAAGAAAAAGACCAAATGTTGTAGCATCTGGACGCCATTGTTGGTGTTCTTTGTTTTTTTTTCTTGTATTTTTAAGCATTACCAAGAAGAATTTCGTATAGGATACAAAATTATTATGTAGTTGTGTACAACCAAGACAATTATCATAGTTATGGAATTAAATAGACGTAGTTTTGCACTCCTAATCAAACAAAAATGTAGTTGTGACAGACGAATGTTGCTACAGACGAATCATCTGTAGCAACATTTGCCACATACCTAACAGACGAATGTTGCGATATACACATCAGCTGTAGCAACATATGCCACAAATGTTGTTACAGACGAATCATGTGTAGGAACATTTGCCACATACGTAAAAGACGAATGTTAAGATATACGCATAAGTTTTAGCAACATATGCCACAAATGTTGCTAGAGATGATTCATATGTAGAAACATTTGTCACAAACGTAATGGATGAATGTTACGATATACGCATCAGTTGTAGCAATATATGCCACAAATGTTGCTACAGACGAATCATATGTACCAACATTTGTCACACATCTAACAGAAGAATGTTGCGATATACGCATCATCTGTAGTAATATATGCACAAATGTTGCTACAGATGAATCATATGTTGTGATATATGCCACAAATGTTGCTACAAACGAATCATCATTAGCAACTTATGACGCAAATGTTGCTACAGCCGAATCATGTGTACCAACATATGTAACATGATGGTAAAGACGAATTGATAAAATAAACATTGTCTTTTAGATAAAATAAAACAACATAATTCATAAATTAAATATTGTCTTTAATTACAAACTTTAATATCAAGATTTTAAGCTCTGAGATATTATCCCATAAGCCCAAACATATTGCATCCATTAAATCAGATTTTCACATAACAGTGTTTTGGGTGGTTGAAGGTGTGTAAAGGAATATGACCCATACGCTGCTCCTGTTCGATTTTGTACAATAGGTTCCACTCGACCATTAAATTCTCATGGTTGAGTGAGCAACTTCTCTGGCAAATGATTCATTATACCACTATGCATCAACTCGAAGACAGGTGGTATGAATGTCAAAAACATAACATGTTCTGTAACCATCAGTTTGCAGTCATATACATTGATGCGACCCTCGTGCAAGAGAATCTCGAGAGTCACAAAATGGATACCCCCCCTTGTTGATGACTGTCAAAATGCTTTTTGCATCAATCCAATCCATGCCTCCAGAGGTTGGCCTAATACCCCTGCCATAGTCAATTATATCATCATCCCATACAAAGTCATCCAGTAACTGATTCATGCTTTTACTACCAACCCTTGTTGCCTCATCGCTCATTTGTTTTATCTTTCTAGAAAGTTCGAAGAGAAGTTGAGATCCAGGATTCTATCTTTAAGATCATAGTAATCATGGTATGTCACATGCCTCTGACGCATGAGGTTAAGGATTTTGTCAATATACTGAAATAAAAAATAATATAAAATAGTTAGGAAGAGTATTCACTGAAAATATAAATGGAATAGTTAATAATATAAAAAGTAGACTTACCTAGTCTTCCCACCAAACTTCTATGCTTGTCATTCCTGAAATCTTGACCGGTAAAAACATGCATGTCATATTCTATTCGAATATCCTTTGCACTAGTCACACTCAACACTATGGTTTTTTTAGCAACAGGGACACACTTATAAATACTCAACTTTTTATACTCTGTCACTTCCTCAATTACGTCACTTGGAATTTCTCCAAACATCTTTCTCTTCAAATTTTGCATTGCCTTGGCAAATGATTCTTTTCTCCTCTTGGCCCGTGGAGTATATGCATTCCACACATTCTTTGATACAATGCCCTTCACACCTCTCTTCTTTTTTAATTCATTGACAGCTTCACTAAATTTTTTAAGATACATGACATAATCTTCATCATGTTTCTTACACGTCTCACAGAGAAAGGCAGTACATCATCTACAAAGGGTATTCACTTCGTGTTGTCCTGCATCAGCACCACCAACTCCAACAACTCCAACACCAACGCCAGCAACAGCAGTAGCAGCAGGGCCAACACCAGCACTAGCAGTAGCACCATAAAAAACAATTAGTTCATTAACAACTTCATTATGAAGTCGGTCTCTTTTGATAGTTGTTGCTCCAACCAACAACATTTTTACTCTATCCACAACAGGATCAAAAATGGTTTCAACCAACCCTAGAGTTATTAGATATGACATTAGCAATTCCTCTTCTGTTGGGGTAATCCATGGATACACAACCTAAAATTGTACAAATGAGTCATCAGTAAGAATTACCATCTTGCTACAGATGAATCATATGTTGCTACATGTGAAAGAAATCTGGCTATCGATAAATCAGCTGTAGCAACATGTGGCACATGTAGCAACAGACAATTCATCTGTAGCAACATGTTGGTACATATGATCCATCTGTTTCTACATGTGACACAAATCTTTCTACAAATATATCATCTGTAGCAAGATTTGTTTCACATGTTTCTAAAGATGATTCATCTTTTGCTACATGTGACAGAAATCTTGCTACAGATGATTTATCTGTAGCAACATGTGAAACAAATGTTGGTAGAGATTAATTATCTGTTGCCATATGTGCCACATGTTGCTATAGATGATTTATTTGTAGCAAGATTTGTTTCACATGTTTCTACAGATGATTCATCTGTTGCTACATGTGACAAAAATCTTGCTACTGAGGATTTATCTGTAGTAACATGTGAAACAAATGTTACTACAGATGAACTGTCTGTTGCTATATGTGCCACATGTTGCTACAGACGATTTATCTGTAGCAATATTTGTGTCATATGTAGCAACAACTGAATCATTTGTAGCAACATAAGAGACATCTATAGAAAAATGTGATTGTAATATACTAATAAAATTTCAACTTACTGCATCAAAATGAGGGTTGGAAAGATCTAAAATATGCCCTTCTTTGGTAGTTTTTGTTCTTGCCATCTCATCATCCTTGGGGATGATCTCTCTTCTTATGCAATTACTTGATGGGTCAAATAAGAATTGACTTCAAATGTCCAGGCGTGTAAAAAGGAAAATATGTCAATTATAAAATGTTGAACTATTACTTAATATAATATAAAAAGATTAAAAACATTCTGCTTTACCATGAAAGCCCATGGAAACCCAAACAAGTTACTGTTCTTTTCTCCTAAAGGCCTCAACAAGTAGTCGACAGTTAGATGAAAGCACTCATTACCCCACGGATAGTTCTTGAAAGCTTCAATATTCGAACAGAAATTGACATACTTTAAAAGTATGTTGTTTCTCGGATCCTTCGGCAAAAGTATATACGGGTAAACCAATGTAAGCACAATGACTCCTTGTTCTTCCTTGGTGTATACTCCCGTTCCAACAAACTTAATAAGTCAAAAATTTTAAAGCTTTTACCAACAAGGGACATCCAGTCCTGCTCCTCACTTGGCAGTGACTGTTGTCCTGCTTCTACTACTTCTTTTACTACTTTTTGTCTTCTCCATGGTTCTTTTTTGACAATGTATTCAGGGATGGGCTCAATAGAAGGATGACATTTTAGCCCTGTAACTTTGACAAACTCTTTTATGCCAAAGAAAACAGGCATGACACAATAATTAATTAGAATCTCATCCTTCTTATTGGGATTTTCAAAAATGAACCTTTTTTAAGAATTTCATACACGATGGTCATTTGAAAACGTGGAAGGAATCAATGGGTAAATCAAGAAAATTACCAAAACAGCTATTTCTGAAAAAATCTTCCAATTGATTTCTCTTGAGGATATCCCTGAATTTTATGAAAAGACTTCCCAGGTGTGACCTAATAATGTTGTCACCATTAGCATCAGGCTGCAGATGCACAGCAAAAGTGTCTACATTTATGATTTTAATCCCATCATCAGAACTAGCATTGAACTCTTCATAAAGATCTTGTTCTTCTTCATGAACTTCGTTTATTTTTTCTTGTTGTGCCACAACTACTAATTTTATATTTTCCCCTTCTTCTTGCTGAACTTCATTTATTTTCCCTTGTTCCTCAACTTCTTCTTGTTTTTCATCTTGTTTCTCCAATACTTGTCTTTCTTCATATTCTTTATGACAAAATTCTACTTCTGCTTGAGAAGAAGAAACTGCTTCAGTTGCAAGATTTTCTTAAAGTTTAGTATTTTCATTCCTCTTCCTAGCAATTTTAGACATAGTCTTGTTCTGGATCTTTGTTTGGTCAGATGTATCAATATCAAGTTTTTTTTAACTGGAGCCATTATATTTGTATCTGCAACGACAAAAATAAAATATTTGAAAGCCACACACACATGAGCTACAAACACAACTCAAAATAGGTAATAAGCAGATAAGCACATGCATTTCAAACCCAAATTAAACTTTACCTTACTGAGAAAGATATATATCAACGATAAAGTAGAAATTATGAGGACAACACCGCCTTGCTGTAGAAGATGATTTGCGAAGGAAGGACTAAGAGAAGAAGAGAACAGAGAAGGAGAAGAATACTGACAAAGTAGAGAAGAAAACAGAAATTAATTAATATAAATAAATAAATCTTGGAATACGAAACGACATTCATAGAAGAGAGGAGAGAGGACAGAGAGGAGAGATGGAAAATGAAAATTAAAACCATTTAATTTTTTATTTAATTATGACAATTCAAACTGTGACATATGTTGCTACATATATACTATCTGTTGCTACATATAAACAATATGTTGCGACATATAATTTTGTCGTGTTTATTGCAACAGAAATTACATATGTTTCCACAGACAACACATTTGATCCTTTCCATTATAATTGACATTTTTTAACAAAATAAAAATAATCATAAAAAACATTTCAATTAACATTTCACCAATTGTTTTATACAACTTTTCAACAAAAAAGGCAATTCACAATGATATGATATACATAACCACCTATCTAATCAATGGTTGTAAACACAATATTTTCATCGATCATAGCTTTATTTTTTAGTTCTATGCATCTCTGGGTCTTCGTTGTTACTAACATAACCATTTCGAGCCTTTAAAATCCCATAATTCCATAGGAGTGAAGCATATCTCAAGCAAAGGGTGTCAGAACTAATTCCACAGGATGGTACTTCTGATCCATCACTCAAAAACTCAGCGTATGCAGGAACAAAAATTCCACAATCTCTGCATGGTATATCATCAATCAGAAAATATAATAACATCACATTTCGATAGTTGTAAGACAGAATAATATTGTGATACTTCCAAACTATTGCGTTTTTGTTGGGAAATACCAGTAACATGTCTGACTTCAGATGAGTTAGATTTGTTCTTTCCTTGGTAACACTTAAGAGCTGACCAGTTGGTTTGCTCTTTTTGCTCAAAAAATTCACTTAACTCAAGGTACTTTCGCAACATTGTAGACAACTTGTCCAGATCGAAGTATAAATTTCTATTAGACCTAGTTGAGGACATGGAATCATACACTTTTATGTGTTCATTCAATGCAACGACTTCCAAGACCCAATGGAATTCCCCATTTCTATTTACAGGGACATAAACCTCATCTACCAAGTGCCAAGGCAGTCAACAAGGTATACCAAACCCTTTCATTATGCCAACGATTTTATCCTCATATTCACTAGCATTGTCAATGTATGTTTAGAAAAAACAACTAGTGGTGGTATATTGATATTTAGACTGAATCATTTGCTTCGACTTCTTACGCAAATAGTAAAATATGACATTCACATACTGCACACATACATCAAATAAGTGTATCAATTTAATTGTATATATTCATGTACTAAACAATACATTTAAAAGTGGGCATGAATTGACCTCATCATTCTAGCACTTATTAGGTTGAGACATTACGTAGAACCAGTCCTTATTCCTTGGAAATGCAACTACAAAATCAAGTTGGTCAAAATCAAGTTTTGAGCAATTGGCTAAGTAGTGATCCTCCTTGTTTCCTCTGTAATTGTGTAATCATTATATATAATTATTTAGTGGACAACAAAAAGAAATACTAATAATAGTTGAACGACCTTACTTTACTTACTTTTTTGCATGATGCTTGTAAAGACCCTTGTTTATCCATTGCGAGAAGGATGCCATTAGTTAAGTTGGACCCTCGCCGTCAATGTTAAAACCTTCAAATGGATATTGTCGCTTCACATCACAACTGAAGACTTCGACTTTCTTCTCAAACCTGCAAACTTGAAGATCTATAATATGAACTAAGATAGACTATCCTTGATCACAATATCTTCAGTTGGTATGATCAATGTAGGATCGCCCATGTACTTCTTCAACATGGAAACATAATATGTCGAATGAACTGCTGCTAACTCTTGTGTAGCTCTAACTCATAAGCTATTTTGCCAACACTCTTGGATATTCTATAAGGGACAATATACCGGAGAATAAGCTTCCCCTTCTTACCGAATCTCATATCGCCCTTCATGGGTGAAATTTTCCAATAAACTCAATCATCTGCTGCAAACTCTTACTCCCTTCTTTTTTCATTAGCGTAGGATTTCTGACGACTCTGTGTTTTCTCAATCTCTCTTGGATAATTTTCACTTTCTCCATAGCTTGACGAACTAAGTCAGGTCCAATCAACTGAGCTTCACTAACTTCAGACCATCCAATAAGATATTTGCTTCTTCTCCAATAAAGAGCTTTGTAAGGAGCCATTTGAATGCTAGAATGATAATTATTATTGTAACTAACTGAATTAGAGGTAAGTGATCATCTCAATTACCCTTAAAAAACAATGCACAATCCACCTTCATACCTCAAAACACTATCTCCCCATTGTTCAAAACCCATCACCTTTTTGCTTATGAACACTTTCCTTTAGCTAAAGCAATAATGGATCTTGGTCTTGCTTTTCTTTCACTTCTGAAACTATATATGATTCAACCCCATTCATCACCACTCCTCCTTTTATGGAATCCTTTAATCGAACTCCTAATCGTGCAAATCGATGTACATCTTTATGCTAACTTTTTCTTATCTTCTTCAAAATGGGTAGTATTACCCATAAAAACATGCTTAAAAGTATCCACAACAATACTAGCCTTACTTGGGTGGTAGAGAATGATCATGTTATAATCTTTCAATAATTATAACCACCTCATCTATGTGAGATTAATCTTTTTTCTAAGTCAATATATACTAAAGCCTCTTGTGATAAGTGAATCATCGATATGAACACTATACAATTAATGTCGTCGTATCTTCAAAGTGGATACTATAGCAACCAACTCTAAGTCATGGGTTGGGTAATTCTTCTCATGAACCTTCAACTTTCTTGAGTCATAAGCTATAACTTTGCAATTTTACATCAACACACAACCCAGACCAACTCTAGATGCATCACAATACACCACAAAACCTTGAGTACCTTCCGGTTGAGTTAAAACTACGATAGTAGTAAACCACTTTTTCAATTTATAAAAGCTTTAAATATTTGATACTTAATTTGGTCAAAGGAGACAAATGTAAGAGAACCACTCCACAAACCTTTTACAATAGCTAGCCAAACCCAAGAAAGTCCTAATATCAGTTGGAGATGTGGGTCTAGGCCAATTCAGCACTACCTCAATTTTCTGAGTATCAACTTTGATTCCCTCTCCACACACAATATGACCCAAGAATTCAACAAACTCAATACAAAACTCACACTTAGAGAACTCAACATATAAGTCTTTATCTTAGGACTATTTTGAGATTACTAGTATGATCTTCATCATTCCATGAAAAGATTAGTATGTCATCAGTGAAGGCGATGACAAACATATCGAAGTAACGTTTGAAAACTCTATTCAAAAGGTCTATGGATGTTGCAGGCACATTGGTCAAACCAAATGATATTACCATAAATTCATAACGACCATAACGGGTTCACAAAAAAGTCTTTGGAATATCACATTCCGTTACTCTTAACTGATGATAGCCAGACCTGAGATCTATCTTGGAGGAACAGCTGGCACCCTGATTTTTAATAAAAAGATCATCAATTCTTAGAAGAGGATACTTGTTCTTGATTGTAACCTTGTTTAATTGACGGTAATCTATACACATCCTAAGGAAACCATCCTTCTTCCTCACAAATAAGACGGGAGCACCCCAAGGTGATACACTTGGTAATATAAAGCCCTTATTTAGGAGATCTTTCAAGTGCTCTTTGAGCTCTTTTTACTCTGGTAGTGTGTCATTCTATATGGAAGAACAAATATAGGATGAGTATCTTCAAGAAGGTCTATAGCAAACTATATCTCTCTCTCAGGAGGGACTCCAAGAAGATCATCTCATTGTGGAAACTCTATTACTATAGGAACTACATGAATAGGAGGTATCTTAACACTAGAGTCATTATCTCAGACTATGTGATATACACCACCCTTAGAAACTAAGTTTCTTGCCTTAAGGTACGAAATAAAATGACCCTTAAGTGTTGTTGAACTACTTTTCCACTCTAAGACTGGCTCATTTGGAAACTGAAACTTGATAACTCGATTTCTACAATCAACTAAGGCATAACAGCCATGAAGCTAGTCCATACCAAGAATGACATAAAAATCTACCATGTCTATCTCAACTAAATCAACCACTTGTGATAGATGAGAACGGGACCATCACAATAGAATGTCTCTGTTTGAATAGACTCACCAATATGTGTCGAAGAACTGAAGGTTTCACTAAGTTGTTCAAGAAGAACATTAAAATTCATCGCAACATAAAAGGCTACAAAAGATAAACTCGCTCCTGGGTCTAGCAAAGCATAAAAAATTAGAGTTAAAGACTTCGATTATACCAGTGACAACATCTGGCGAATTCTCTTTCTCTTGGAGACTTGTGATAGCATATAGGCACTTTGATCCTTCGCCAGTACCGTAAGTAGCCCTAGGTGCACCTATGTCATGTGAAGCAACTAAATAAGACTGGGCTCTATTGCACATGAAATGACCATTCTCGACACAATTAAAACAACCAGTGGAGCCCTAACGTCACATATCTGAGTTGTTCCTACTACACTCAACACATGAAAGAATATTAGTACCCCCCTTGTGCAACAATACATTGTGACTTTGCTGGTATATCTCTTAAATTCTAGGAATTCTGACTATTATCGATAATGGAGAAGGTCCTTTGTTTCTGTTAGAAGGAAAACCAATTGTTATTACTCTTTTTCTGCCCGAATTCATTCCCTTATGTCCTTGCCCTCTTATTCTTAAACTCTTCTCTATCATTCAGTTTGTGTTTCTCAACTTGTTGCACATGGATCATAAATCTTACTATGCCCATGTAACATATTAACATGGCCGTCTTACTTTCTTTATGTCATAGTCAAGTCGACCCAACTAAAATAAACTCATCCCCCTCTTCATGTCAGCAACCACCTCTTTGCTTCTCTTAGCTTACGAGGAATAAAATGCCTCATGAAGGCACTCTCTACATTATGCCAGCTCAAAATTGATTACACTTAAGCACGAGTTAGAATGAAACTTTTATAGATATACACTTTATCACACGAAGTGAGTATGAAAGAAGTGAAGGAATTCCTATAAGTGTAGTCTCTTAATTATATATGTGGTGCGCTTCACACCGATAACAAAGACTCTACATACACGGATTCATAGACTCCCTAGGACTTTTGAACTATGTGCGTTAATACCATGTTTTTACAAACTGAGCATATACCTTTGGCAGGCTTGACATTCGACAACCATTGTTGGCCCTAAGAAAAACCTTGGCCTGTCTTACTTACTTAGTAGAAGGCTTTAACATAAGAAAATGGATTTAAATACTAAGTAAATCAACTGTCTCAAACTGAAACCATAACTTTTAAAAATAAGCATTTAAATAACCAAAGTGGAAACTCAAACATAACTGAAGTGTAACATATCACAACTAGAAGGAAGTTAAAAAATTGGAATACCTATATGTGAAAGAATTTAAAAATCTAAAAATTTGTGAAGTGTGTAAAAAGTGAGATTTTGGTCTATTTCAAACGGTCATAACTCGTAGCTCACGAAGATTTATGTGCACTTCCAAATATGGTTGAAAACATCTTGGAAAAATCTTTCCAACACCACCGAGTTTGCACGATTATGAGTTCATATAAGTAAGTTATGTCCTTTGGAAGTTGGGATAAACAAATAAAGAAATTCCCCATCAAGATTTTTGAAGGAGAGTTTGGTATTTTCCTTGCCTAATTAATTAAATCCATTTTTAATAAATTAATTGTGTTTCAAATTGAGTTAGTTTAGTTTACGCTTTTGAAAAACAGAAATAGGGTTTTTGGAGAGAGAACACGAGAAAAAAGAAAAGAAGAAAAACAAGATTCTCAAAGGACGATCGATTTTTGTTGTGGGTTCACCAACGGAATTGGTCCTACAAGGTATATGGGTCTTTAATAGTATTGAGTTCCTTCACCCATGGGCCAAACATGTTTAGTTCAATGAAATTTGTCCTAAAATAGTTTAAAGCTTATGTTCTTGACAAGATATTCTTGAATTGAATGTTGTTCTTCAATTGGGTTGAGTTTTGGGGTTTTTAGTATCTTTACGTTGAATGTTAGAGTTGTTTTGATTTAGGTTTTTGAGTACATATGTTAGGTATCAGATTCTAAAATGAATTTGAGATCATTAATCTAGTTTAGACGAAAAGGGGCTCGTAAACGAAGAGGAAAAAGTTGGACCAGGAACTGGTACCAGGTCACCGTCGAGGACATGTTACCTAGTGAGAAAAAAGTTTCCCGCGTCACGGATAGGATGTGGAATCCTCTGTCTCAATATGAAATTTCACAAGCATTTATTTAAAAGCATCTCCGCGTCACTTACTTGTTCCAACAGGGTGCTTTAGTAATTTTTTTAAGGTTTAGCTATTCAAAATCATTCCTAAATATCATGAGATCTTTCCAAACGTAAATCATAATCCTTTAGTTCATTATTCAATTGAGGGATCAGTTAAGAGTCAATTTAAGTATAGTTAAGAGTAAAATCAAGAAAAGTTCATCAAAAGACTCTACAAATGTTTTAACTTCGTTTTAGACTTAAAGTTCAAGTTGAGTAAAGAATAAAGTAGAAGTTCATTCTTTCAAGAGTGTATGGGGACTAAGTATTTCCAAAGAGATTTAAAATGTTTTCACATTTAAAAAAATAGAAACTGAAATTTCCAAAGAGCCTTCGAGCTAGATTTTGAGAAAAAAGTAATTGCTTTCTAAATAAAGGAATGGAGGAAACTGAGATTTCCAAGATAGCCTCTAAGCTATGTTTTTGATCACTAACCTCAAATCACAAAAGTATTATGTTTTAAACATAAGAGCTAATATTATTATACTCCCTACGTTTCAAATATAATGACCCTATTTCCTTTTTAATCTGTTTCATAAAGAATGATCCCTTTCATTCTTTGGCAACACTTTAACTTTAAATTTCCACGTGTCATGTTTAAGACCATAAGATTAAAGGGTATTTTGGTACATTTGACATAACTTTAATTTATAACCACAAGATTAAAAAGTCTTCTTTATTTCTTAAACTCCGATCCAAGTCAAACTAGGTTATTTTTTTTGAAACGGAGGTAGTATTTTTGGGATTAGTATTGATCACTAATATGGGGGAGAGTTTAGACCACTCACAACCCCCATAAATCACGCAAACGTCATGGGTAGAAAAGGGTCATATTTTTAGATGAATAATTTTCGCATAAATTAGTGGATCCACTTAGAAATTTAGGGTGTAGGATGTGCTGGAAACGTGAGGGAGATTCATATATGATCATGATAATATTATGTGATGGTTATCGGTTAGAGAAACTCCCATAATAGTACTTTCTTCTTTTCTATACATTAGTTTATTTGTGTTTTTCCATACATCTCAGAGTTTTTGTATCATTTCATACACACATAGTTGATATCAGGTTTTAAAAAGATTTTCTTTATATTTCACTTGTTTCAAACTGCTCTATGTTGAAATTAGTTCAGTTATGCTTAGTTTAGAGGAGCCAGGTAAGTTCTTGAACTTCTTTCAGATTATTTTAAAGCCTATTTTGTATTTAGCATTCCAGCTCGTATACTCGTACATTCAATGTACTCAGGACAATTTTTCTGCATCATATAATGATGCAGAAGCATGTAACTAGGATCGACATTCAAACATATTGTTGATCAAGTGAGCAATTTAGACTGTTTTTATTTTTTTTTTATTTTACTTTCAGTTCATTAGGATGTTCTGGGGATTCTACCAACATCCATTTCAGTAGTTCTAGAGGCTTCATAGATAGTAAGTCAATTATTTGTTCAATTGTCTTTACATTATCACTTTCATATGTTAAGACTTGAGTTACCATTTTGGCCAAGTTGAATGTGACTTCTAAACATTCTAAGTTATTTCATTAATTAAGTTGATTATTGTGTTGTTGATCTTTATAAATATGTATATAGTCTTCTGCTGACTTAAATAAGCCAGGCCAAGGGTCCGCTTGGGGCCAAAAATGGTTCTCGAGTGCCAGCCACAATTGGGGTGTAGGCTCGGGGCGTGAAAAACTTGGTATCAGAGCCCAGAGTTCAAGAGTCCTAGGGAGTCTGTAAAGTCGTGCTTGTAGAGTCCTAGTTAAAGATGTGAAGTGCACCACATCTATAATTCAAAGGCTATAATATTTAGTAATTCCTTCAATTTTTTCATACTCACTTTGTGTGATAGAGTGTTTATCCATAAAATCTTATATCTAACTCGTGTTTTCGGCTAATTATTTTTTGAGTTGGCCTATGGTCGTGCGTGACTTCATGAGGCGTTTCTTCCTCGTGAGATAAGAGAAGCAAAGAAATTCTTGCTGACTTGAGGAACAAGATAATTTTATTTTTTGTTTGGCTAAATCATTTTTCAAGTAAGGAAAGTAAGGCAGCCATGATAATTGGTGACATGGGCACAATAAGGCTGATGATCTATGTGCAACAAGTTTAGGAGGACAACTGAGGGATAAGGAATATTGTAAGAACAAGAGAGTTAAGATATCAGGGAATGAATACGAAAGATGAAAGAGTAATGCAAATCGTTTTTATTTCCAACAAAAACCGAAAGGACTTGTTCTATCATCAACTAGTGCACCTGCACCAAGGAACAAAAGTAAGTACAATCGTCAGAATTCCCAGAATTTCAGAGCTTGACCTGAACATTCTAATGGAAATGTTGCACAAGGAGGTAATGGGACTCATGTATGTGCTAAGTGTTGTTGAAACCACTCAGGGGTGTGTCGTGATGACTCCACCAGTAGCTTCAAATGAAGGCAAGAAGGTCATTTTATAAGAGAGTGTCCTAAGAAAAAGCAGGGAAATTGTATTGGGGCAATAGAGCTTAGATTTCTTCAGTTACTCCACAAGACAGGGTTGCATCTAGAGGACCTACATCTTGTATTGGCTAAGGAACGAACCGCTTTTATGCTACCAATAGTCGCCAAGGGCAACATGATTCTCCAGATATTTTCAGTGTATGATTTACGTTTTTGACATTACTATTTATGCTTTGCTAAATCCAGGAACGAGTTTATCTTATGTAACTCCATATGTTACTATGAGTTTTGATGTTATTCCAACTTAGTGAACCATTAGTGTTTTCCACACCTGTTGATGAGTCTATTTAAGCAAAGATAGCCTATCATGATTGTCTTATTTCTGTCAATCACAATAGTACCATGGTTGATTTAATTGAGCTAGACAAGGTAGTCTCTGATGTCATTCTTTGTATGGACTACCTTCACGCATGTTATGCCTCAGTTGATTGTAGAACTCGAGTTGTCTAAGTTTCATTTTCAAAATTAGCCAATATTAGAGTGGAAAAAAAGTTAGTCATTGCATAAGAGGCGTTTTATTTCATACCTTAAGGCATGAAATTTAGTTTCCAAGGGGTGTGTCTACCACTCAGTCCGATTTAATGACTCGACTATGTAGCTACCTCCTAGTCAGTCAGTATCAGTAGTAAAAGAATTTCCAACAGTCATTCCAGATGATCTTTTCGGAGTCCCTCCTAAGAGAGAAATAGACTTTGGTATAGATATTTTTTTCATATACTCGTCCTATATACATTCCTCCATATAGAATGACACCAAAAGAGTTGAAAAAGATAAAAGATTAGTTGAAGTATCTATAAGATAAGGGCTTTATTCGACCAAGTGTCTCACCTTGGGAAACTTTGGTCTTGTTTGTGAGTAAGAAAGATGGTTCCCTTAGGATGTGTATGAATTACCGTAATTTGAACAAGGTTACCATCAAGAATAAGTATCATCTTTCGAGAATTTATGATCTTTTCAATCAGCTTTAGGGTGCTTCTTATTTCTCAAAAGTCAACCTCAGATTAGGTAACCCTTAGTTGAGAGTAAGGAAATGTGATATTCCAAATACAACATTCATGATACGTTATGGTCACTATGAGATTATGGTTATGTCATCTAGGTTAACTAATGCACCTGCGGCGTTCATAGAACTTATGAATAGAGTATTCAAACCTTATTTAGCTATGTTTGTTATATTCTTTATTTATGACATACTAATCTAGTCAAGGAATAAAGAAGATCATGGTAGGCACCTTAGAATAGTTTTTCAAACTTTGAAAGATATAGATTTATATGTTAAGTTCTCCAAATGTTAATTCTATCTAGAGTCTATGGCATTCTTAGGCCAAATTGTGTTTGGAGATGAAATTAAAGTTGATACTCAAAAGATTGATGCAATGTAGAATTGTCCTAGACCCATAAATACAACTGATATTAGGAGTTTCTTTGATTTAGATTGCTATTATAGAATGTTTGTAGAGGGGTTCTCGTCCATTTCGTCTCCATTGACCAAGTTCACTAAGAATACAATTGAATTTCAATGGTGTGAAGCGTGTGAGAAAACCATTTAGGAATAGAAAAAGAGGCTAACTACTGCACAAATGTTCACCTTACCAGAAGGTACTCAAGGGTCTGTTGTCTAGTGTGATGCATCTACAGGCTATTTTGGTTGTGTATTAATATAGAATGACAAAGTTATAGCTTATGCCGCGAGACTCTTGAAAGTTCATAAGAATAATTACCAAACCCATGACTTAGAGTTGAGTTCTGGAGTATTTGCTTTGAATATATGGCATCATTTTTTGTATAGTGTTCATGTTGATGTATTCACTGACCACAAGAGTCTTCAATATGTGTTCACACAGAAAGATCTAAATCTATGACAAAGGAGGTGATTAGAGTTACTCAAGTATTATGACATGAGTATTCTATACCACCCACATGAGGCTAATGTTGTTGCTGATGCTTTAAGAAGGTTTTTTACGGTTAAAACTTCCCCATGTTGAGGAGGAAAAGAGAGAGTTAGCGAAAGATGTGCATAGGCCTGCACACTTAGGAATTTGAGTAATGGATTCCACAAAAGGAGGAAGAGAGATGTAGAATGGGGATGAGTCTTCATTATTGTCAGAAGTGAAAGAAAAGAAAGATAAAGATCCCATTTTTCTTGAATCGAAGGCAAACATTCATAAGCAAAAAGTATTAGATTTTGAACAAGGGGGAGATGGTGTAATGAGATATCAAGGTGGATTATGTGTACCTATGGTGGATGGGCCAAGCTATAATCATGAAGGAATATCATAACTCCAAATATTCCATTCATTTGGATTCCACAAAGATTTATCAAGAATTGAGAGAGGTGTATTGGTGGATTAGCATTAAGAAGGGCATTGCAGAATTTGTTACTTAGTGTACAAATTCCAAACGAGATAAAGTAGAGCACTAAAGGCCCAATGAATTTTCTCAGAATATAAAACTTTTGGAATGGAAGTGGGATATAATTTATATGGACTTCATTGCAGGTTTACTGAGTCTTGCAGGCAACATGATTCTATTTGGATGATTGTCGATAAAATGACAAAATCAACCCACTTTTTTCCGGTAAGGATTAACTATTTAGAAGATGATTATGCAAGGTTATATATTCAGGAGGTGGTAAGAATTCATGGGGTTTTGATCTCCATTATTTTAGACATGGAGGTGCGAATTTACTGCACATTTTTGGAAGTCATTCAAAAAAGGATTGGGTTCAAAGGTAAACTTAAGTACAAATTTTCTTCCTTAGACATATTTGCAAGTAGAGCGCACTATTCAGACTTCAGAACATATGTTTAGGGCTTGTGCTAATCATTTCAAAGGAAATTGAGATGATCACCTACCTCTAATTGAGTTTGCGTAAAATAATAGTTACCACTTTATCATCCAAATTACTCCGTATGAAGATATTTATGGAAGAAGATACAGATATCCTATTGGATTATTTGAAGTTGGTGAATCAGGATTGATAGGACCATATTTAGTTTATCAAGCTATGAAGAAGGTCAAAATTGATTCAAGAGAGGTTGAAAGTGGCACAGAGTTGTTCAAAATCCTATACTTATGTTAAGAGAGGGGACTTAGAGTTTCAAGTAGATGATAGATGTATCTCTAATTTTCACACATCAAGGGTGTAATGAGGTTTGGTAAGAAGGAGAAACTTATTCCCCGGTATATATTGGACCTTATTAAATAGCCAAGAGGATTGAGAAAGTAGCTTAAGAGTTGGAGTTACCACAAGAGTTAGCAACGGTTCATCCGGCTTTTTCCATCTCCATGTTGAAGAAGTGCATGAATTATCCTTCATTCATCATACCAACTTAAAATATTGGGTTCAAGGATAGCCTATCTTATGAGGAGATCCTTTTTCAGACTCTAGATTGCCAAGTTCGCAAGTTGAGAACAAGAGAGGCAGCATCAGTCAAGGTCCCTTGGAGGAACCAATTTGTTGAAGAATCTCCTTGGAAAGTTGAGGAGGATATGAAGAAGATATATCCGCATCTCTTTGAATTCACAGAAATGCAGACCAAGGTACTAAATTTCATCAAGTACTCTTTAAATTAAGATTGACCTTGTTATTGTTTGCACTTGCTTGTTGGGTGTTTGAAGTTAATGTTACACCCCTAGCCTATTAGACTAATCTCATTTGAGGATGAAAGTTACCAAGGGGGAGATATTGTAACATCTCGCAAATAGAAGGAACTAGAAGGAAGTTACAAAACTGAAAATAGTGATTTTGAAAGAATTTTAAAATCTGGATATTTGGTAAGTGTGTTAAAAGTGATATTTTTGGTCCACCTCAAATGGCCATAATTCCTAGCTAAGGATGAGTTAGGTGTATTTCCATATATGGTTGAAAATCTCTTGGAATAATCTTTCCAACGCCTCCGATTTTGCGCGACTCTGAATTTGTATAAGTGAGTTATGCCCTTTAAAAGTTGGGGTGAACGATTAAGGAAATGCCCAATTCGGATATGTGAAGGATAGTTTGGTCTTTTCCTTACCCAATTAATTAAATCCATTTTATGTAACTTAATTGGGGTCAAAACTGAGTTAGTTCAGTTTACGCTTTTGAAAATGGAGTTACGGTTTTTGGGAAAAGAAAGCAAGAGAAACGAAAAGAGGAAAGGCATGCTTCGCCAATATTGATCGATTTTTGTTATGGATTCGCCAAGGACTTTATACTACAAGGTATGTGAGTTTTTCATAGCATTGGGTACGTTCATCCTCGTGCCAAACATGTTTAGTTTAGAGATATTTGTCCTAAAATAGTCTAATAGTTGATGTTCTTGACATGTATTGTTGAAATGGAATATTGTTCTTTAATTGGGTTGATTTGTGGGGTTTCTAAGCTATTTAATTTTCGTTCTAGAGATTTTTTGAGTTAGGTTCTTGAGTACATATGCTTAATATAGTAATCTTAAATAACTAATCGAGTTTGAGCAAATAAAGGGTGAAAAAGAAAAGATAAAGTCGGACCACAAAAACTACGCATCGCTGACCTGTTCCCTTAGTGAGAAAAACGTTACTCCGCATCTCTACTTGGACGCGGATTCGTCTGTCTCAAAATTAAATTTCACAAACATTTAATTACAGACATCTCTGTGTCGCGGAATTGTTCCAAGATGGTGATTTCCTACTTTTTCTCAAGTTTAGCTACTCAAAATAATACCTAAACATCATAAGATCTTTCCAAAGGTATTTTACAAACGTTTTAACTTTGTTTTAAGACTTAAAGTCCAAGTTAAGTACAAAGTATAGAGTAATGAGTAAAGTTGATTTCATTTCTTCAAGATAATATAGGGACTAAGTATTCCCAAAGAGATTTAAAATGTTTTCACATTTAAATAATAACGGAAACTGAAATTTCAAAAGAGCATTCGGGCTAGTTTTCTAGAAAAGAGTAATCGCTTTCTAAATGGAGCAAGAAAAGAAACTGAGATTTCCAACAGAGCCTTTGAACTAAGTTTTAGAGAACTAATCTCATATCACTAGAAAAACTATGTTCTTAATTATAAAAGCTAATATTATTATATTTTTGGGAGTAGAATTGAGCACGATATAGGGAGAGTTCATACAACTCATAACCTCCATAAACCATGTAGCCATCATGCGTAGAAAAAGGTCATACCTTTTAGATGAATCCTTTTCTCATAGACTAGTGGGTCCAGTTAGTAATTCAGGTCCTATACCTTTGGCAAGGTGTAGATGTGCTGGAAGCGTGAGGGACATCCTTGTATCATCACAATAAATCTTTTGTGATGATTGTCAGTTTGAGAAACTCCCATAGGAGTACTTTGTATTTTTATACATGTTTATTTGTATTTTTGCATACATCTCAGAGTTTTTGTATCTTTGCATACACATAATTAAAATCATGTTTCAAACATATTTTCTATATATTGCACTTGTTTTAAACTACTTTATATTTAAATGATTTCACTTATGTGGAGTTTGAGTTGAGCTAGGTAAGTTCTTCATTTTTTTTTTGTTTCTTTTCAAGAGTATGTTTTATTTTGCATTCAAACTCGCATTCTCACACATTCAATGTAATGATTCCAGTAGGCCTGCATAGTATTATGATGAAGACGTAGGTAACTAGGATTCGCATTCCAATACATCATTGATCCAATAAGCAGTTCAGAGTCTGTTGGTGAGCCTCTTGGAAATCGAAAGGACTGCTTTTATTGCTTTCAATTTTATTTTATGTTCATTAGTATGTTTTTGGGCTTTTCCCAACAACTATCTTAGTTGGTTAAGTGGCTTCATAGACAGTTAGTCAGTTAGTAGTTTAGTTATCTTTACAATCCATTTTCTAATCTAAGTCTTGATTTGCATTTTTGGCAAAGTTAAATGTTGAATTTTAGACACTCGAACTTATTTCATTAGTTAAGTTGAGTATTGTGCTATTGATCTGTATAAATATGCATATATTCTTCCACTGAGTTAAATAAGTCAGGCCAAGGGTTTGTCGTGGGCCAACAATGATTTTCGAGTGCCAGTCACGTCCAAGGTGTAGGTTTGAGGCATGCCAATAATCAATAACAACATAAAGATAAATGAATTAAATCTCTGTCTATCTTTGAAGCCTCTAATAACTGAGATGGATGTCAGGACAAGACCTATAACATCATAATGAGCTAAAATAATGAAAAACAATAAAAGTGATTCTCCAAAAAGTAAGGAGGCTCACCACAAAATTGTGAGTGCTAAAATGGATCAACGATTCACTGGATGTTGATCATCGTTACCTGTGTCTGCATCATAAAATGATGCATGCAAACTGACATCAGTACAGTAAATGAACGATTATGCTAGTTGAAATGCTAAACATTGTTAGGATATACTATTAACCATGCGCTATGAAATAGTATTATTATTTAACAATTTTTTATTCATTTATTCAATTCAATAAAGTGTTACATTAAAATATCAATTGTCATATATGTGTCATTAACTTACAGTAGATGATTTGGTGTAGAGTTTAAGCTTTTACACAAAAGATTAAATCATTGGTACTTATAAGTTAAAAGTTAAAGTTCATAAACATAGATGGAAATCTGGACCAAACCATCAGAAAGATTGTAGCACGAGATTAAATGTAATTTATCTTGATTATGAGAATGGATAGTTTTAACTTCTCGTGCTAGTGAATTTTGTATGTCTTGAACGGGACCGAGCAGAGATAGATGTTTTAGAGTGACAGATAAAACATTTTCTCTAAACTGTTAAATGTACTTATATTCTTAATCTTTATATAACGATTATGATCTTTATATAGATTGATTATATTTTTGATTTTTTAAAAGATGAGATTCTGAGATGGGTCAATATGGCTGGTAGATTGGATGATAATAATACATATTGGTGAAATAATTAGTTAGTTGAAGAAATCAATGTCTCATATATTGATGATACTGTAAGACATTACAGAGCAATGACACAACGGAAATGTAGAGTGATCAACATACCTCCAGCCATTGTTAGCGATATAGTCGGAGTCTACAATTCTTGTTTTCTTCAAAAATCTTCTAAGCACTCAAAACCTCACTCTTAGATGGTATGGAGTTTTTAAAAGTAATGTGCTTGGGTACCTTTGAACCAAATGACTAGTGTTAACCGTGCTTCCATCAAGAACACTTAAGAGGTTATGGGAACTTAACAACCACTAGAGTAGTAGAATAGTGGATCCATGTAGTGGGATAATTGGTAGTTAACCATTATCCCATTAGTAGGATAATGGGTCATTAACCTTTTTCCTATTAGTGGGATAATAGAATGTTAACTACCTTCCCATTAATGGGATAATGGGTAGTTAACTACCTTCCCATTTCTGGGGTAATGGATCCATGAAGTGGGATAATGTACCGTGTAATACAGATCATATAAGCATTAACGAAAATTCTAACATTCTAATCCGATTAATAAAATGTAATACACAAATCATGGCGATAATTTCTCATGAAATGAGTAGTATCTTCCATGTATCACAATGCACTATATCTCTAAACTTTAACCCATATAATTAATGAATAAACTCAATATTTATTCAAGGTCCATACTTTAGTAACATGTCTAATAATAAAGCTCAATGGGCACACATTTTACGAGAAATATCATATAAAATACAGTTCCATAATCTTTCGTTGTTACAACGAAATTTTACATAGTGGAATTACATCCCATTGTGACTACATGATCCTTAAATTTTTGCAGGTGGAATGCCTTTAGTTAAAGGATCAGCTAACATTACTTCAGTGCTAACATGTTCAATGACCACTTTCTTGTCTTTAACACGTTCTCTTATGGCTAGATATTAGATGTCAATATGTTTGCTTCGACTACCACTTTTATTATTCTTAGCCATAAAGATAGTAGCTGAATTGTAACAATATAATCTTAATGTATTAGATATAGAGTCGACAATTCTAAGTCTAGAAATAAAACTCTTTAACCATACACCATGTGAGGTAGCCTCGAAACAAGAAACGAACTCAGTATCCATAGTGGAATTAGTAACTAGAATCTGTTTTACACCTCTCCAATATATAGCTCCACGACTAACATAAATATGTATCCTTAAGTTGACATCTGTGAATCAATACAGCCAGAAAAGTCTGAATCAGAGTAGACAATGACTTCCAAGTAATCTCATCATTTGTACATAAGCATGTAGTCTTTTGTTCCTTGAAGATATCTTAAGACATTCTTTGCACCTCTACAATGATCAAGCCTAGATTACTTTGATATCTTCCTAACATTACAAACCTGAGCATATATCAAGATTTCGACAGCAGAAAAGTAAGGAATGTCCTTCATTTGTTCTCTCTCAAGATTGTTCTTCGGTCACTGATTCAAGTTGAATTTTTCACCATTCACAATGGGAGCTACAATTGGTAAACAATCTTTTATTTGGAACCTCTCTAAAATTTTAATTGATATAAGATTCTTGAGATAAACCTAAGGTACCTTGATGTTTATCTAGATGAATCTTATTACCAATAATATACGATACATCACCCATGTCTTTCACAACAAAAAATTTAGAGAGAAATTGTTTCACCTCATATATCATTCCCTTATCATTGGATGCAACTAATATATCATCCATGTATAGATTTAAGAAGATATTTTACTCCCGCTTATATTATGGTATATAAATTGATCCATAATGTTCTTAACAAAGATCGAATGAAGAGATAACATTATAAAATTTCAAATACCATTGACGGGAAGCATGTTTTAGTCCATATATAAATTTCTTTAACTTAAAGACCAAGTGCTCACCATTACTATAGGAGAATCCTTCTGGTTGTTTCATATAAACCCCTTCCTCTAGATCACCATTGAGAAATGCGGTTTTCATATCCATCTTTTGCAATTCTAAGTTGAAGTGTTCTACTAATGTCAATATTATGCGCAAGGAATCCGTTTTAGACACAGGAGAAAATGTCTCCGTGTAATCAATTCCTTCCTTTTGAGTGAATAATTTAGCAACAATTTTTTTAAATCTTTCTATGTTGCTTGATGAGTCCTTTTTAGTCTTAAAAAACCATTTACATCCAATGGTTTTAACACCACTAGTAAAATCAACAAGATCCTAGACCTCGTTAATTTTCATAGAATTCATCGATTCTTTCATGGCATTGTACCACAATTTAGACTCTTTATAATTCATAGCTTGTGAAAAAGACACAAGATCATTTTCAGCTCCAATATTCCGATTCTTGCAAAGATACAACAAAGTTACTAGGAATTGCTGAATTTCTTTCTCTAGTAAGTCTTCTCAATGTTGCACCAACATTTTCCCGTGGATTATGTTGTACAAAAATTTCAGGAATTACTTGAACAACTTGATCTATATGCATGTTTTCAGCAGCTTGTGGAATCTCATTAATTTGTTGCTCAACACCGAATTGAACTTGAGGGGTATTATGGATAACAATCAATTTTTGAATTGAAATGGAAGGTTGATCTCTTATAGAAATTGTATTTTGAAATTGATTAATCACACTATTTAAGTCATTTTCAATAAATGTTACATTTCTTGATTCCACAATCCTAATACTGTTAGATGGATAGTAGAATATTTCTACCTTAAACCTTTCTGCATATCCAATGAAATATCCACTAACGGTCCTAGAATCCTGTTTATTTTCTTGTGGGTTGTAAATTCTAACTTCAGAATGGCATCCCCATACACGTATATGTGTCAAACTAGGTTTCGAACCTTTGAATAACTCAAAAGGCGTCTTTGGAACAGACTTGGTTAGAACTCAATTTAATATAAACACTGTTGTCTTGACAGATTCAATCCGCAAGGACTTAGGTAGCTTAGATCTACTTAACATACTACGCACCATGTCCAATAATGTTTGGTTTCTTCTTTCTGGTACACCATTGTGATCTAGAGAACTAGACATAGTAAATTGGGAAACAATATCATTTATTTGAAGAAACTTCACAAACAGACCTTTTGCTTGTCCATCTTTTGTATATCTACCATAATACTCATCACCTCGATCAGCTCTCACAATCTTAATTTGCTTTTTGCATTGTTAATTTACTTCAGCCTTGAAAACTTTAAATGCTTCTAATGCCTCGCTCTTATTATGAATCATATAGAGATACATATATTGTGAGTAATCATCTATAAAAGTGATAAAGTATTTCTGACCATATGTGTCAATGTCTGGACAACATATATATGAATATATGATTTCTAATACGATTGAACTCCACTTGGCACCTTTCTTTGACTGGTTGGTCTGATTGCCTTTAATGTAGTCCATACAAGTATCAAAATTAGTTAAATTTTGAAGTACTTAATTACTCCATCATTTACTAATCTCTTAATTCTATAGATGGAGATATGTCCCAATCTCCGATGACATAAGATATAGAAATCTTCATTTACAACACATCTTTTAATGCCAGTTTGTACATGTATAATAGTATGAATGGAATCAGTTTGTAAATTAAGAGAGAAAATACCATTAGACAATGTACCATATCCAATAAGTTTATATTTATAAAATAGTTTGGAATCACCTTCGAGAAAGAAGGAATATCCCAAAGGTACAAGTCTTGATACTGAAAATAAATGCCTTGAATAATTAGGAACATAAAAAGTCCTTTACAACTCTATAATAAAACCACTACTAAGAACTAAATTGCATGTCCCAATAGCTTTCACATGCGACTGAATCTTGCTTCCAGAATAGATGTTTCGCTCAGCTCCACAGGCTTCCGCAGGTTTCTTAAATCCTGCAGTGAATTCATAATATGGATTATAGAAGAAGAATCAATCCACCACGTGTTATGATTAACATCAATCATATTAGCTTCATAACAAATAAGAGATATAGAAGTACCTTTCGTAACAATCCATTGTTGAAACTTGACACAATCCTGCCTTATGTGGCCCTTCGTTCCACTGAAGCGACACTTGGCTTCCTTTTTTTTGTTAGTTTCAAGTGGTGCCTTTCCTTTAGACCTCTTTTTGGCTTGATTGGTCTTATTCACTCGAGTAGTCATGAATGAAGTTTCTCCTATTTCAGTTAGTAGTTGACCTTCCTCTTGAACACTCATGGCCATGAGTTCATTAATAGACCATTTATCTTTATGTGTGTTATAAGAGATCTTAAAGGGGCCATATTGTGCAGATAGAGTATTCAGGATATAGTGCACAAGAAAAGTTTCAAACATATTAACTTCAAGATTCTTTACTTGAGCTGCTAAGTCTCACATTTTCACAATGTGCTCATGCACATTTCTCACACTAGTTAGCCTCATTGATGAGAATTTCATCATTCAGGTGCTGGAAAGTGCCTAATCTTAAGTCTCAAACTATTCTTCAATTGCCTTCAGTAATCCCTTGAAATTGTTATGTTATTTGATAGAACCACGAATACCAGCAGAGATTTTTGTGTTTATGAACATAGTTTGTTAGAGCGTTCACATTGTTCATGAAGAAACATCTCATCTTGAAAACTGATTTCATTAATAGGTGACTTTTCTTTTCTGATAGCATAATCAATATCCATACACCCTAAGTAAAGGAGAATTATCTCCTTCAAAATCATACAATTCTCACCATTCAGTTCGGGAATATCACAAATATCAAAAAAATTTGCATGTCGCATAACTGCAAAAACTGTACATAAATATTTAACATAAATTTGAGGCAAGTAGTATAAAGTTGAATCTACTGACATAAAAATTGCATATGGACTAAATTATTAATTCAATTAGATTCATATTTATGATAAAATTATCAATTTAATTGTTTGATATTCTATCTTTATGACAAAACTATTAAACTCTAATTCATAATTCTTGTGGGTAATTGTGAAAAGTATTTAATATTTCATCTTAATTTATTATGCAACTTAATAGTAAAGAAATTAGGTTATCATATCATGCATAATTAATTACAATTCTAATGTCTAAAAATTTATTTATGTGATCCTTAACTTTTAAAAAAAAATTCAATTAAAGATGTTGTGTCTTAACTTTAGTCAAATAAATTGTAGATCACTTAAATATCTCTTTCTTTAAGTCACCACACAATTTTAGGTCTACGGCAACACTAAATCTCGACAACGCTTATAAAGTGTTGCCTAAAATACTTTTGGGAACACTTTTAAAGTGTAGCCAATGATTTTGACTTTTAGCTACATTAATTTTAGCAACACTTCTAAAGTGTACTCTTTAATGGGATAAACTACACTTTATAAGTGTTGTTATAGTTGGCAACAACTATTTACATGGATGGCCACACTTTTAAAGTGTGTTATTTTTATAATTGAAAATACAACATATTAAAAATGTGGCCTTAGTGTTTTCACCAAAATTTTATATTCCCTCCAACATTTTAACATTTAAGTTTGATCTCCCTCCCATTTTTATTTGGCCAAAAAAATAAGACATTAAAGAAATATTAAAAAGAATAAAACATCAAAAAATTAAAAGGGCAACATTCCTAAAACTTCAGCTGAAGAATACGTTTTCATCCAGAAATGAAGAACCCATTTGCAAGAACTGAAGAAGAGGATCGAAGAACGAAATAAATCAATTTTCGTCACATTTCTGTCAAACTTCAGCTGAAGAACACCATTTTCAGCCGAAGAATCGAAGAGTAGTGCGATTTCTCTGAAGACGAACTGAAGAAGACGATTTTCCTCTCAGAGCTTCATTGTTCAAGATTGGAGAGCTGAAGAAGACGATTTTCTTCAATGATTTCTGGGTAAACTGCTATCCATCAGATTTCCTTTTGAAAAGTGAAAGAAAATGCTTCACAAATCAACTTGCCTCATGTCTTAAAGCTTTAGGTTGTTGGAATAGAGTTTATCAGGTAAGAGATTTTTGTCTTCCTGAGTTCATAGTTTGATCACCTTAAGCTTGGTTTGTCTAGTGCATTTTCAAGTATAGATAGTAACTTTAGCTAATTCAGTCGTTTTGGCCATAAGTATAGATAGTAACTCTATTTGCTGGAAATCTGTCAAAACGCGGCTGGGTCGACGGACCTCGCGACGGGACGTCGTGGACCTTGCGACGGGCCACCGTGGACCTCGCGACGGGCCGTCGTAGTCATGAGAGGCCATCGTGGTCATGACGGGACGTGGTCATGACGGGCCGTCATGGTCGTGACGGGCCGTCGTGGTCATCCATCGTGGTCATAACGGGCCGTCGTGGACTCCGTCGTCCTGTACTTGCAAGTTTCTTCTGCTACTTCTCTGATCTTCATGACGAACATGCAGGACAGACCGTCATGGCTACGATGGTCCGTCACGCTTTCCGTTACAGCTGAAATTTCAAATTGATTAATTGTTAAATTTCTTA
>NC_028637.1:66805936-66808995 GCF_001406875.1 Solanum pennellii | reverse complement strand
AAGTTTATTTGAAATATATAGCTTCAATTTAATGATTAATTAGTTCATTTTGTGTTTTAGGTCACTAGTACGTATGTAAATATATTATATATATTTGTGCTACATGTAGGCTTATAAATGTTGAAGTTACACTTTGTAAGTGTTGCTCTAGATAGATAAAAAGTTACAATTTGAAAGTGTTGCAATAGATGACCAATAAAAGGCAACACTTTTTAAGTGTGACCAATAAATCTGAAAAGGCAACGCTTTTAAGTGTAGTCTAACAAAAAATAGGTGTTGCTAATGCACGTATTCAAAGCGTTCCCTTATACCTATTTGGCTACGCTTTATAAGTGTAGCCAAAGATGGCAACATTTAAAAAGTGTTGCCTAATGTCAAAGGTTACGCTTCTTTTGGGAAGCCCCTAAAAAGTGTTGCTGAATGTCCAAAAGTGTAGCCTTTTATCAAAGGCCACACTTTTTGCTAGTTTAGGCTACACTTACGTGGTGTTGCTGTAGGCCGAAAATGGTGTAGTGAGTGATCCAATATATAATATATAATATCATTTCATTAAGATTGTTGTGGTTAAATCTCAATCAAATAAAATTATATGAATAACTACATATGAACTCAAAATCATATACAAGATTTATTGTTGAACATTATGGAACAAAAGAACCGTCTCTTGGCTTTTTATTATTAGAGAATGTTTTCAAAAATTTCAAATCAAGATATGAATTTTTAAGAACCATTTTGAGCGATTTTACAGAATTCCGACAATTAACAAAGCAGAGGAAATTCAACGGCTCTGATGTCAAATGTATGATATTGCAGATCAATGACGCAATGAAAAAATATAGAGTGATCGACATTCCTCCAGCCAGTGTTAGCGATATAGTCGGAGTCTAGAATTCTTCTTTTCTTCAAAGAGTCGCTAAGTCTTATATGGTATGGATTTTTAGAAGTAATGTGCTTAGCTACCTTTGAACCAAATGACATATTTATAATCATGCTTCCATCAAGAACAGTTAAGAGGTTATGGGAAGTTACCAACCACAACAGCAGTAGGATAATGGATCCATGTAGTGGGATGATGGGTAGTTAACCATTATCTCATTAGTGGGATAATGGGTAGTTCTCCCATTAGTGAGATAATGGATAGTTTACTACCTTCTCATTAATGGGATAATGAGTAGTTAACTACCTTCCTATTAGGGGGATAATTGGTCCAAGAAGAGGGATAATGGGCCCTGTTATACGAACCATATCAGCATTAACAATAACGCTAACAGATACCCCTTTTTATGAGAAAATTTTAAGTTTTCATATGTAAACTGGCAGATTTATGAATGAAACGCATGAAATAAATTATGTATTACTCTAAAGGAAATTAATCGTTGAATTAAATTCATCAGAATTTAATTTATTGATTAGAATTGGTAATCTTAACATGGAAAATTATATAAGTGTTTAATGATAAATTTTGAAATAAATAGAGGAGTACAATTATGAATTTTTAGTGGAATGATTTGCAATTTATTATGGTAAGAATAATTCAAATTAATTTATATGGATTTATTTCCATAATAGGAAGCCTCAATTAAAAATTTTGTGGTCTCTCCTGTGCCTAATGTAACTAGAACATAAAATCCTACTTTCTAGTAAAAAAAAAAGAAACATATTTCTTCTCCAAAAAGAAGAGAAACGTGTGTTTCTTGTTTTTCTTAAAACAAAAGAAATTCTCTTTGGAATGGGAAGACATCTCTATAGGTAGGAAATCTTCTGACCTAGAAAGGGAAGAATTCACTATTCTATAAAATACTTGTCCACCCAAGTATTAAGAGAGTTCAATTGTTAATTGGGATCACTATAGAAGACCATAGTGGTGCAGTTGAATTTACTTCAAAATATCTGCACACACTTCCAGAGGTAATCCTGATTTAATTTTAATCATGGTTCGTATGTGATACATATTTGTGATTGTTGTCTATATTCATGCAAAATATCTGTTTCTAAAATGCTTCCGCAGTGTATGTTATTTTCTAAAAATTTACATCAAGATCCATACTTGCATCTTTATATAAAACCTAAAATATGCGTATGTGAAACAGTATGCATGAATCATGGTTAGTGAATTTTATTTTATCATGAGAAATACATAATTGAAAAAACTTTAATTGGTTTGTTTAATTGGGTACGGGAAATAAAAAATACAAAAAACATTGCTATATTTCCAACACTCCGGATAGGCTACGGTAACAAGAGGCTTACGGGATGGCGACAATTTGATGAGAATTTTACTTCTTTCTGTTACGTATGTTATTTGTTTCTCTTGTAACAATGGAACTCAATAATAAATGCTGGAAAAATATTAATAACCAATGTGTCCTATTATATAAACAAACTGATATTGGGTTCAATTCCTTTTTCGAAAGAGATAGGCGACTATTTTATGAGATGACTTCCACAATTTTTTAATCACATATTGTGTTGGCTGGAATATTTTCTCATAATGATACTGCTGGTTGTTCTCCTTTTGCTCATGAAGAGAGAAGAGTTAAAGTTGTTGGCCAATACATGATTCTTTTTGGTAGGAATGCACGATGATACATTATAATAAAAGATCTATAATTTCGTTTACTGTATTATTCATAACTGTTCTTATATGGACACAAATTTTAGACAGTAAACTATCGTACTTATATGCTTATAATTGTTTATGTGTGTGAGGTTTTTGAGCTAGAACTTCTTGTTGTAATTTTTTTTCTAGAAATTTTGTTTAAAATTTGAAAAAAATTTAAATGGTGATTAGGGTTCTTTTCTTTAATTACCAAGAGATTAAATAGTACTGAGGTATTAATTTTATGTGTTGGCTTACACCTTCCTCCCCATCAGATGAATTTAACACAAGTCATTACATTTTTAATCACTAGTTTGATAACCTGTATTAACTCTCTTAAACTGAGTAATATATGATTAAATCAATGTAACTAGAGGATTTTCACTTGACTTAACCTAACAGTAGACTCTCCAAATGAGTTAGGTCTATATAAGTTTATGGAGTGAATAATATATATATA
>NC_028637.1:66799637-66805744 GCF_001406875.1 Solanum pennellii | reverse complement strand
ATATATATATATATTGTATGAATATTTCTCCAATCCCAACGATTCGATATTCAAGATGCATGACTATATTGTATATGAAGAGTTTGAATGTAAATATTAAATGTTATATGATTGTGTTATTCACTATTGAAATTATTTCTTCGATCTCAGATTCAACATGTCTACTTTTAATCCCATTAGTACTAGTTTTGGTCAAAACAAACTGAAGTGTTCTAACTATGTTGACGGGAGGAGAAATATCGACATCGTGTTAACTACTGAAGAATATAAGGTTGTGCTTCATGAGGAATGTCTATTGAAACACAATTTTCAGTCTAGTGATGAGCATAAGTTAGCTTACCATAAATGGCGCGATGTTACATTATGACTTCAATGTCAAATGTTTTGCAACATCAACATTAAGCTATGTTGTTTGCCTTTGAAATTCTGGGGAATCTCAAAGAAATGTTTGGAAACTAGGGTCGATTATCTAAGCATACTGCCATGAGAACTCTCGTGAACACTAAGATTATTGGAGGCACTCCTGTAAGAGACCGTGTTCTGAAGATGATAGTTCCTCTGAATGAACTAGAGGTCTTTGGGGGCTGAAATTGACAATGGCTCCCAAGTTGAGATGATATTTCAATCTCTGCCTGCCAATTTTCAATAATTTTTCCTAACTTATATTATGAATAAGATGAGTCTATCTTTTGGCACAATTATTGAATGAGCTGCAACCGACAGAGACTCTTGCAAAAAAACATCTACCATCAATGACACTAAATGTTGAGAAATGTTCTAATGCTAAACCGCAAGGTGGACAGAAGAAGAAAAAAGATCACAAGCTAAGGCAATTGCGCATCCACCTGGGGTACTTAAAAAGTATAAAGGCAAGTGCTTTCATTTCAAGATGTCAAGCCATTGGAAGACACATTGTCCAGTTTTCTTAGCCAAGAAGAAAAAAAACCCAGGTATAATGTGTTGGCCCTGGTCTCTCCTTGGACATGTGCACTTCAACTTAGTCCAAAAGAATATGTTGAGGGAGGCTAATGCAGAAACTGACCTCGTCTATTCACTGACCCAACCTTGGGTAATGTGTACCTCGAATCATGGAAAAACCATAAGTTGAGGGTGGCTATAATGAGTGATGACCCGAAAAATGGGTATGAAAGAGTAATGTGGAAAAGAAAAGAAAAAGTGATCAAGAGAAGTGACTCAGTCAAAATTATCAATTGAATGAAAGAAGATAAAATAATAATAATAAAAAGAGAGAAAACAAAGATAAAAGAAATAATAGGAGTTGAACAAAAAGAAGTAAGAGTCACTTCCACAAAGAACAAAGGAGAAATCAAGGCAAAGATGACAAGAAGAGAAAAGTAGGGCATAATAGATAATGAAAGAGGAAGGACTCTTAGCCGAAATGTCAAGGAGGGAAAAAAGTGACTAAAATGTACGCAGATGTATCATACCTGACCCTGAGCCTACATTACAAGCCAAGAAAGTCCTATCGTGATCCTAAGAGTCTAATGTGGTGAACTTTAGCAGTAAAACTATGGGCAAGCCTATGGCGACAAGTACTAACTAGGTGTGAATTTGTTTTGAGCGTGGGTATTGAATAATGATCCTTGAAACCAAAGTAAAAATCATTGTGCGAAGAAGGAGGATTTCTTTTGAAGTGAGGGCATTACCTGCAATATCGGAAAGTTGGTACCTTGGCGAGAGGCAAAAGAGTAAAGGTGTCGATGCATAGTGAATTTATGTCACTGTCTGATTCACATGAGTTAGCTTATCAAACCTAAGAGTAGAAGCACACACTAAAGCAAAGAAAAGGTTGGGATTAGTCATGTGATTGTGAAAGCTTAAAAGAGGATACTTTTTTAAAAAGTGTTGAGTTGAGTCATAGTAGGTCGCTTGAGGACAAACAACTTATTTAAGTTGAGGGTGTTAATGTACCGTGGATTCACGGTACTTTTAATTGTTTTTCCTTAACATTGGTGTGTATATAGAGCCTTTTTGTAGAAGTTTTAATATGTTTTTATCTTTGTTTTGCAGTAAAGGTGTCCAAAACCAAAACTCAGAAGGCAGTTGAGATTGAGTGCGGAGGTGAGCTATGAAGTCCATCGATATCCCGTCCTTCCATTGATCGGATCCTTTATGGTGACCTTCGATTGAAAGTTCAAACATCTGTAGAGACACAGGGAAATCTGACCAACTGTAGGGCTACGGAAGGATTGACGGTCCGTCGATTGATCAACCGACCATCATGTTGAATCGTCGACTGATTCAGAGAAGATGTCAACTGAAGGAGAAAAAAAAGATGCTAAGTCTAGACTGACGGAGGCAGTCGACGGACCATCTGTGAGGGTCGTCGATTACAATCATATTTTTAGACAACTTCCTTATTTTAGTTCCTTTTAGTTTAGAACAATATTTTCTATAAATAGGGTGTAAAACCTTATTTTTTGAGTTGAATTCTACTACTACTATTCTTACTTTGTCTTTGGAGATGGGGTTTTTGCAATTTTAGCATTAATTCAAATTTCCAGATTTTGTTTCCAAGTGATTTCTTGTTGTTTGAAGTTGAATTTCTAGATTTTCATCGAATTTGTCAAAGTAATTTCCTGATTTATTGTTTATCCACTATGAGTTGTGTTCTTCTATACATGGGTAACTAAATCTACAACTAGGGTTGTGGAAACCATGGGTGATTAACAAAATAAAACTAGCTTAATACAATTCTCAAATAGGTTATTGCATGCATTAATAATTCTTTTGCTTAGAAGTCTTTTTTTAACGAGTGCACGCGTCAGAACTCGCCTTATTGCTACTTGCTAGACCAAGGAGGTAGTTAACATAAGAAGAATTATCAACTCAGATTTAGTGAGAAACTATCTAATAGGCTAGTTTCGATTGGTGCGAAGTAATAACTAAGTCATACATCAAATATGATACTTAAGATTAAGTAAAGGTAAGGGTTAGTAGCTTAGACACATGAAGCCTGACCAAGGTACAGGGTTAAATTTTCTAACTGTCGGACCAAAGATTTAGAGATACCTAACTTATAACTTTTCATGCAAAATACTAGAAAACAATTGTAATAACTAGGAATACGGCGTTATGAACCTAGTGGGAACACTTACACCCTAGTTTCTCTCCCAACTTGATAAACACTAAAGATTTAATCCTGCTAATTATTTTACTTAGAGATAATAAAAGACTTTTGTTTCACAACCCCGCCCCCCTTTTAATTACCTGTTTTCGGAAAGAATTTGACTAAATAGAAGTAATAATACATTGAAGTTAAGTGTATATCATTTTCCTCGTGGGATCGACCCCAGCCTAATAGTTGGGTTCTTTACTTGATACGACCACTTATACTTCTTTAGGGAGGTATAATTTGAGCATATCATGGTGCACGTCAAGATATTTCCCAATATGTAAGTGTGGTAAACAGGTACATGGCATATCCACGAAAAAGCCATTTGGGAAGTTGTCAAGTGGATATTGAGATATCTCAAAGGAGCTCTTAATGTTGGCCTAACCTACTGGAAAAGTGAAGGTATTTCAATTCTCGGTTATGTAGATTCTCACTATGCAGGGGATCTTGATTGAAGGAGGTCCACACCTGGATACATCTTTACTCTCGTTGCTAGTGTAGTTAGTCGGAATTCGAATTTACAGTTGATTGTCGCTTTGTCTACAAAAGAGGCAAAATATATGGCAGCTATTCATTTGATTCAAAACAAAGATTTGAGGAGCACACCAAACACATTGATTTAAGATTCCATATTAACCGAGATGTCGTAGAAGAAGGAGCCATCAAGGTTGAGAAGGTTATCGCAGACGATAACGCTGCAGGCATGTTGAACAGAATAATCCCACTTGCCAAGTTTGTACACTGCAAGGACTTGGCGGGAGTATGCATCAACTGATGCAACTCCGGGGTTAACTGCTTGGTGGAGCTAGTATGTTTAACAAAGGTATGATTCTTCTTGTTTCTTACAACGGGATTGCCCTGTAAGCTTAGAAGTTTTTGCCGGAGTTGTTTATATGCATGCTCGGAACACAAACCAAGGTGGAAATTGAAAGAGTTGGTTTTGTTCTTTTGGAATGAAACTAAATGAAGATGAATTAACATGAATATTTCGTAAAAAGATAATTAGTTCAAAATAAAAGTCATCAAAATATCTTAGTAGGTGAAGTTTAGGCATACCATAAAATGGTTTCATATTCTAAACCTTGACATTTTTGACATATTGATGTCATGGATGAGACCAATAGGATAAATTAATTCCTATAAATAGGTAGCTCTTAATTCATTTTAAAATCATCCTCTCACTTGCCTTCTCACCTTCTAAGGCATTTGATGTTCTCTCTCTTGTAGTATTACACTTGTATTCTTTGTAGAGTGAAATAAATATTGGTGCAGTTGTTTTTTAGTGGACGTAGGATCATTTTGATCCGAACCACGTTAAATTGTTTTTTTTTCCTTGTTCTTTAACTTCACGTTTACGCTAACAATGCTTGAGATCCAACTCTTTAGAAATATATCTTTCTACATCCAATCTTCAATAGTGCCACTATCTTTTTCATCCTTCTTAGCCACTACAACTTTTCAAGTAGTCTGTCGTATGGAACAAGTACTTTTACTTGATTCATACTCTATGAAATGAATAAGTTGAGATATGTGTCCTCGTTATGAGGTAGTTTCTTTACTTACGTTAAATGTAGCAAGCGATAATCATTTGGTGAAGTGAGGAGGTTGACATTGTTTTTGGTAGAAGGGGTCATTGCAACGTGTGTTTTTCTTTAATCAATACACAGATAGCAGAAGAGATTTTAGCTCTGATACTTTGTAGAAATTTCATATCTAGGATAAGAGAAATAAATGATTGTATTGACGTATTGATAGTATCGATAGGTTGATCAATATTGATAATTACAGTCGCACTAGGATTAGACTAATTATATTTATTATGATTATATTTTGGTTGGATTATAGTATGATTAGGATTATATTACAACTAGGATTAATATCAGAATTATAATGTGATTAGGATTTAGATTATTTATAATTGCATTATATTAGTAATAGGTATTGTAGTCGGACTCCAAGCATAGTTAACTTAGGACTCTATGATTCTCTCCTATATAAGGAGTATATACTTAACACTATTATTCATAAATACTATAAACATTGATCAATATATTAATATTAACAATATTGATCAACATATGTATTTATCATATTGATCAACCTATCAATAGTATCAATACATTAATACAATCCTTGATTTTTCTTATCCTAAATATGAGATTTCTATCAATATTGATCAACCTATCAATACATCAATACAATCTGTCACGACCCAAAAATGGGTGTGATGGCACTCGTCTTATCCCACCAAGACAAGTCAGCCTAAAACCCAATATCTAACAAAGTGCGGAAGTAAATGACAATCCAACAACAATTTCTATTATGAAACCAAGTCATATAAATTCAATCCCCAAAATCAGGTGGTCACGTGCACAAGCCTCTAATGTAAATATTAGAATTGAAATAAAATAGAAGTCTAACATGAAGTTGTCTTTCAAGTAAAAACAAAGTCATAAACTGGAGTAGGAAAGATTGCTGAGATGACAAACAACTACCTCACAACCCTCCACAAGATGCCTCCTAAACGAAAAGAATGACAGGTATCACGAAGATCCGGGCTCATAACCTACAAAAATTTGTAGAAGCAAGGGGTGAGTACCAAACACGCGGTACCCAACAAGCAAACCTCTAAACACAAGTTAAGTGAACATAATACGAGCACTCCTTACACCCTATCTAAACCTCCACGCTACAGCCTAACAGTTTACAGTTTACCAAATACACAACTCAATAATCACACTCTATCAGTTTACACATTCTCAATAACAACTCAATATTCAACAGTCACAAGCTTCACAGAGAAACAATCACAAGATCAACAAAATACATGTTCAAGTTCATCAATAATAAAATCTGCAATGTCATGAGATGCAATGTCAAATATAGTGATGCATGTCTTTCTTAACGATACACACCCGTTGTCTCTCAGTCCGGGACCCATGGGGGACATATCTGTCCATGCATCTGTCGC
>NC_028637.1:66721958-66798651 GCF_001406875.1 Solanum pennellii | reverse complement strand
ATATATATATATATATAAAAGGCACTCATCTGGTCAACAAATTGAAAAGGCAATCCATTATATTTTTCCTACCAACTATCCTACTTGTTTTATACATATAGATGAATGTAGAAATTCACGAAACATATATGCAGAGAATGCATTACCTGAAGTTCTTAATTTGTTGTCGCCACCATCAGTTCCTCCTTGTCCCTAATTTTTTTTTTGAATTATTTAAGTACTAAAAGTGATAGGTTTTACCCACATATTTTATTAAATATGGGCTAAAAGGGTATAGGGTCTTAAATAAATTATCACTTTAGCCCATAAACTATTGATTATTTAAATTAATTTAAACAAATATTCAAAAATTCTAAAGAGGAGCTTTTGGGTCATTACATTATCCACCACTAAAAATCATGTTCGTCCTCGAACATTGAGTAAAAGTAATTACCTGAAGCATCAAAAAGTTGACGATATCTGGCACGCATGTCAGACTCTGCCTCCCAAGTTGCTTCTCTGAACGGTGCTTCCATTGCACCTTCACTGAAACAAGCTCCTTGGTCCTAACCTTTCGGATGTGCCTATCCAATATAGCTATAGGCTCCTCCTCATATGTCAAGTCTGGACCTAGCTCCACAGAATCGAGTGAAATCACATGAGATTCATCCGGAATATACATCCGAAGCATAGAGACATGGAAAACAGGATGAACTGCCGACAAACTAGGTGGCAAGGCCAACTTATAGGCCACCTCTCCAACTCGGCTCAAAATCTCAAAAGGTCCAATGATCCTAGGGCTAAGCTTGCCCTTCTTTCCAAACCTCATCACACCCTTCATGGGTGATACTCGAAGCCAAACATGATCACCCTCCATAAACACCAAGGCTCTGACTCTTCGGTCTTCATAACTCTTCTGTCGACTCTGAGCTGTCAATAATCTATACTGAATTATACGGACTTGCTCCATAGCATCTCTAAGCAAGTCTGTATCCAAAGAGTCCATCTCCGCCGAATCAAACAAATCAATCGGAGACCTACACCGTCTTCCATACAATGCCTCAAATGGGGCCATCTGGATACTAGAGTGATAACTGTTATTATAGGAAAACTCCGCTAATGGTAAATGTTGATCCCATCTAGAACCAAAATCGATCACACACGCTCGAAGCATATCTTCCAAAACCTGAATGGTCCGCTCAGATTGACCATCTGTCTGAGGGTGAAATGTCGTACTCATAACTAACTGAGTACCCAGACCAAGATGTAATGCCTTCCAGAATTGAGAAGTAAATAGTGAACCCCAATCCGATATGATAGAAATTGGAACTCCATGTAGTCGCACAATCTGTCTGATATATAGCTCGGCTAACTTCTCTGTCGTATACTTCACCCGAACCGGATTAAAGTGGGCAGACTTGGTCAGCCTATCAACAATAACCCAAATGGAGTCATAACCACTCGCTGTGGTAGGCAAACCCACAGCAAAGTCCATAGTAATCCGCTCCCACTTCCAAGTAGGAATAGGCATCCTCTGAGATACACCCCCGGGCAGCTGGTGCTCACACTTGACCTGCTGACAAGTCAAACACCTCAAAACAAAGTCTGTAATATCTCTCTTAATCCCACACCACCAGTAATGCTGACTCAGATCATGATACATCTTTGCCGCTCCCTGATGGATGGAATACCGAGAACAATGGGCCTCCTCAAGGATCAATCTAATCAAATTGCCAGTCTTGGGCACACAAATCCTGCCTCCGATCCTCAAGACACCATCAGAATCAAGGACAACCTCCTTAGCTTCCCCTCTCAATACTTTGTCTCGAATGAGACATAATTTTTCATCCTCAAACTGGTGTGCACGAATCTGCTCGACTAAAGAAGATCGAGCCTCAATAAAAGCAATCATCCCATCACTCTCCTCTGAGATCTGCAATCGGACAAGATTGTTAGCTAACAATTGAACATCTCCAGCCAATGGTCTCTCCTCAACACTAAGAGATGCAAGACTCCCCATGCTATGAGTCTTCCTACTCAAAGCATCGGCCACAACATTGGCCTTCCCCGAATGATACAGAATGGTCACATCATAGTCCTTCAGCAACTCAAGCCATCTTCGCTGCCTCAAGTTCAAATCTCTCTGACTAAAGATATACTGAAGACTCCGATGATCAGTTAAGATCTCACAATGCACTCCATACAAATAATGACGCCATAACTTAAGTACAAATACCACAGCCGCCAACTCCAGATCATGAGTAGGGTAGTTCTTCTCATGGGACTTCAATTGCCTAGAAGCATAAGCAATCACTTTCCCCTTCTTCATCAACACACCACCCAATCCAACTCCTGAAGCATCACAATACATTGTAAAGTCTACACCCTCCTCAGGTAGACTCAACACAGGAGCTGAAGTCAACAAAGTCTTCAATTTTTGAAAGCTCTGCTCACACTCATTAGACCACTGAAAACGCACATCCTGTCGAGTCAATCTAGTTAATGGAGCTGCAATAGTAGAGAAACTCTGAACAAATCGTCGATAATACCCTGCCAATCCCACAAAACTCCGAACCTCAGTAGGTGAAGTAGGTCGCGTCCAGCCTCTAACTGCCTCAATTTTGGCCGGATCTACTCTAATACCCTCCTTGGACACCACGTGTCCCAAGAATGTCACAAAAGTAAGCCAGAACTCACACTTTGAGAACTTGGCGTACAACTTCTCTTCTCTCAACCTCTGAAGTACAATCCTCAGGTGTCGGACATGGTCCTCCTTAGTCTTAGAGTAAACCAAGATGTCATCGATGAAAACAATCACAAAAGAATCAAGGTATGGTCGAAACACCCCATTCATCAACTCCATGAATGCTGCAGGGGAATTAGTCAATCCCAAGGACATCACTAGAAACTCATAATGCCCATACCGGGTCCGAAAAGCTGTCTTAGGGATATCTGATGCCCTAATCTTCAACTGATGATACCCAGACCTCAAATCAATATTAGAGAACAGGGATGCTCCTTGTAATTGATCAAATAAGTCATCAATACATGGAAGAGGATACTTATTCTTCACTGTTACTTTGTTCAACTGTCTGTAATCAATACACATCCTCATAGTCCCGTCCTTTTTCTTCACAAATAATACAGGGGCACCCCAAGGTGATACACTAGGGCGAATAAAACCCTTACTCAATAAATCCTGCAACTGATCCTTCAATTGGTTCAGCTCTGCTGGGGCCATACGATATGGAGGTATAGAAATAGGCTTAGTGCCCGACTCCAAATCAATAGCAAAATTGATATCCCTATCGGGAGGATCACCTAAAAGATCAGAATGAAATACATCGGGAAACTCCTGAACCACGGGAACAGAGTCCATGGGAGGTGGTTCAACACTAGTATCCAGAATAAAAGCTATGTAAGACCAACACCCCTTCTCCATCAATCTCTGAGCACGGATAAAAGAGATGACCTTGCTAGGATAAGTACCACTAACACTCTTCCACTAAACCCTCGGAACATAATGCATTGCTAAAGTCACAGTCTTAGCATTACAATCAAGGACAGCATGATAAGGAGAAAGCCAATCCATACCCAAGATAACATCAATGTCCACCATCCCCAGAATGATTATTTCTACCCAAGTGTCATACCCAGCCTAAGAAACAAGACAGGATCGATACACTCGATCCACCACTAAGGGCTTACCCACGGGTGTAGAAACACGAATAGGTACAGTCATGCTATCACATATCATATCAAATTTAGCAGCAAAATACGTAGACACATAAGAGAATGTATAACCTGGATCAAACAACACAGACGCAGGTCGATGGCATATTGGAATGATACCTGTAATAACAGCATCGGAGGTCTCCGCCTCAAGTCTCCCGAGGAAAGCATAGAAGTGGGCTCCTCATCCACCTCCATCCTGGGTGGTACCTCTACCCCCACTCTGCTGAGCTGCAACACCACTACTAGAAACTCTATCACCTCTACCTGACTGAACTCTACCACGACCTCTACCCTGTGGAGCTGGTAGTCTAGTATGGAATAAAGAATTAGGTCGAGGCCCTCCACGACCCCTTTGACAAGTACACTGCCGCATTAGATGATCGGGATCTGCACAAGTAAAATAAAATCTCTAACCTGGGAACTGCTGTGTGGACCCTGAAAACCCACTATAATTGCCTCGCCATGTAGGTCGCTGCTGTGAACCATACGAGCCCTGACCCGGGCAATAAGAACCCCTAGATGTCTTGCCACCCTCAAATGTCAGCATAGATGCATGAATAGGTCCCCGCTGCTGAAAAGAACCACTCACTTTCTGTGATCCCCTACCTCCAGATGAGGCACCATGAAACTGACCTGATATACGAGATCTTTTAGGGTCCCCAAACTCCTCTTTGTCCATCGATTCCGCCTCTTTGGCGGCGCTCACAATGGACTGGAAAGAAGCCCCCTCCCTAGATGTCTGAAACACAAATGACCTGATCGAGAAAGTGAATCCCCTCACAAATCTGCGGATCCTCTCTGTCTCATTTGGAATAATGGCCAACGCATGCCTAGACAACTAGCAAAAACGCGCCTCATACTCTGTAACCGATAAACCATCCTGTCTCAGACTCTCAAACCTCAAGCGACTCTCCTCTCTCACGCTCCATGGGATAAAACGATCATGAAATGCACTAGCAAACTGCTCCCAAGTAACTAGAGGAGATCCAATTGGCAAAACCCCCGAATAAGTCCTCCACCAGTCTCTCGCTGGTCCACGGAGCTGGAGTGTAGCATATCGAACCCCATGTGACTCAGCTAATCCAACCACCTCTAGTAACTCTCGGCAGGTAGTTAGAAACTCATGAGCGTCCTTGCTCTTCCCACCCTGAAACTGATGTGGGTCCATCTTTCGAAATCTCTCATACCTACGCTGCTCATCCTCTGTCAGAACAACCATCGATGCAACTTGACCCCCAACTGTTGGTGCAACATCATTCTGAACCGCGGGATCTAGTGATAGTTGCCCCACCGCATCTTGAACAACAGGAGCTTGTTGCTGCTCCTGGGTCTGAGCCCCCTCTCTAGTACGAGTGTCATGTGGTGTGGTAGTCGCACCACCACCCTAAGAAAAGCCCTCTAGCACACTTAACACCCTCAATAGTGTATCCTGAAGCAAAGGTGTGACTACAGGATCTGGAGGAACCTGGTCATCTCTGTCATCAATTTGAGGTTCTGTAGAGACCTCTTTAGCATGACCTCTCACTGGTGTTGCGCCACGTCCACGACCTCTGGCTACAATCGTACTGCTAGCACGACCTCTAGCTCGAGATCTACCTCTACCCCTAGTTCGGGGCTCAACAACTGCCTCGGGAAGTGCCTCCCCTCTACCACCAGTAACATTAGTGCTAGTCCTCGTCATCTGTCAAAAGAGTATACAACAACTCAGTACTAAAGAAGGTAACTACGCACGATGAAAAAGAATGAACAAAAGGAAGTTTCCTAGTAATCTTTATAGCCTCTCAGGGATGAGTACAGACGTCTCTGTACTGATCCTTGAGACTCTACGTAGACTCGGCTTGTATACACGTGAGACCTATGAACCTGGGGCTCTGATACCATTTTGTCACGACCCAAAAATGGGTGTGATGGCACTCGTCTTATCCCACCAAGACAAGTCAGCCTAAAACCCAATATCTAACAAAGTGCGGAAGTAAATGACAATCCAACAACAATTTCTATTATGAAACCAAGTCATATTAATTCAATCCCCAAAACCAGGTTGTCACGTGCACAAGCCTCTAATGTAAATATTAGAATTGAAATAAAATAGAAGTCTAAAATGAAGTTGTCTTTCAAGTAAAAACAAAGTCATAAACTGGAGTAGGAAAGTTCGCTGAGATGACAAACAGCACCTCACAACCCTCCACAAGATGACTCGGAAATGATAAGAATGACAGGTATCACCAAGATCCGGGCTCGTAACCTACAAAAATTTGTAGAAGCAAGGGGTGAGTACCAAACACGCGGTACCCGACAAGCAAACCTCTAAACACAAGTTAAGTGAACAAAATACGGGTACTCCTTACACCCTATCTAAACCTCCACGCTACAGCCTAACAGTTTACAGTTTACCAAATACATAACTCAATAATCACACTCTATCAGTTTACACATTCTCAATAACAACTAAATATTCAACAGTCACAACCTTCACAGATAAACAATCACAAGATCAGCAAAACACATGTTCAAGTTCATCAATAATAAAATGTGCAATGTCATGAGATGTATTGTCAAATATAGTGATGCATGTATTTCTTAACGATACACACCCGCTGTCTCTCAGTCCGGGACCCATGGGGGACATATCTGTCCATGCATCTGTCGCGGCGCACGACACGACCCTCGATAATAGTAACTTTCGCGGCGTGCGATACGTCCCTCGAAATATAATATCCATCGCGGCGCACGAGACGACCCTCGAAATGGTACATCCTCTTACCACAACCATGTCTCAGATACAAGGCAAATGACATGCTCAAATGAAAGTGAGGAGATAACCATTTTGATAACAAAGCACAATTTACAACAACGAATACAAAACCAACAAATAAGCAACAAGTCTCTAAGTCATTATCAACACCACACAAGGAAATACACGAATTTCATACACTTAACAAGGGTTTAGAAATTAACTTGCCTTAGTCAATCGAATAATTATTCTTGGACTTGAGCCTTCCCTTTCCGTTGAGATTCCGAACCAATGGAATCTATTCAAGTATATATTTACAATAAGGTTTCGGAATTAACAACATTCACACTTTTATGTGTTTAACCTTGACCTAAAAATTCACCCCAAATTTATAATCAAGTTTGTAATTATTGATACCAATTAACATGCCAACTCTTTATATCTCCTCAAATTTCAAGTCTAGGGCTAAGTCATAATTTCTCTAATAACTACAACCTTAATAATTTTCATATTACATAATACACTCAATATTTAATTATCAATATTAATATAAAACATCATTTATGAGATTACTATAACAAAATAAAAAGAGAACCCTAAAGAAGAGAGCAAATCGGTAACTTAAATTCGCTATCCAAAACAAACATCCATACTTCAAACACTAACCTATCACCATTAGCTTCATTATTATAAAATTATAGTTTTTATAAATTCCCTTAAATTAAATATTCATATTTTTTTTTATTACCATGTAACATAGTAAAAGCCACAATTACGATAACAACCAATTCACAATACAATACTTACTATATAATACTATATTTTTTTTATTACTCCTAAAAAGGCACCCACTGCCAGATCATCTCCCATTGATAACATTAATTGTTGGTAAGGANATATATATATATGCATATAAGGCACTCATGTGGTCAACAAATTGAAAAGGCAATCCATTATTTTTTTTCCTACCAACTATCCTACTTGTTTTATACATATAGATGAATGTAGAAAGTCACGAAACATATATGCAGAGAATGCATTACCTGAAGTTCTTATTTTGTTGCCTCCACCGTCAGTTCCTCCTTTTCCCTAATTTTTTTTTCTGAATTATTTAAGTAATAAAAGTGATAGGTTTTACCCACATATTTTATTAAATATAGGCTAAAAGGGTATAGGGTCTTAAATAAATTATCACTTTAGCCCATAAACTATTTATTAATTAACTTAAGTTAAACAAATATTCAAAAAATCTAAAGAGGAGCTTTTGGGTCATTACACAATCCTTGACTTCCTTCTTCATCAACACTTGCTGCAGACACGTCAGTCCACTCTGTTGGACCTATTTCTTTGATATGCTCCAATCGTCAGCTTCATTCTTCTTCAACAGTAGGTGTTTCTGTTGAATCCATAGGCCAAAGAGCGACGGCTAATTTCATTGATTACGCTGAACCTTGGTTGCATCAGTACCTAATCAGGTTTTTGAATCTGAATTTTACAGATTTGTTACCGAGAGATTACCGGAGAAGTTTCAAATTTGTCAATGTTGGGCGATATACAGTGATGAAGATGCCTTGCCCAGGTTCTATCGGCAGATAAAGAAGATAGATCTTCTCCCTGAGTTTGTGTTGCATGTGGCATGGTTTTATGTGTGTCCACTCCCTAAAAGTACAATAATACAGTGGTATGATAAAACAATGCCAATAAATTGTGGATTGTTTAAATTTCAAAATAGTATGCTAAACAAATATAATGTAACCAACAACATTTCACATGTAGTAGCAGCAGAACCTATAAAAAGGGAGTATACAAGATCTTTCCTAGAAAAGATGAAGATTGGGTAGTATAACAAAACTGGGGTCCTCAGCTAAAAGGTAATAATATAGAAGATTTTAAATATGAGATTGTTCAAATAGTAAATGTTTTTTATAATTCTGTAAACGTGAAGTTCTTGGTGTGGGTAAAAGGTTTGAAGTCAGTCTACAAGACTCGAGTAGAAGAACAAGAAGAGACTGATGGAGTACTGAAAATATGCGTATCCGAGCATCTCATGTTTTCTCATCAAATTCCTGCTTTTCGCCTGATAGAAGAGAGACGTGGCAGTTTGCGAGCTTTTTGGGAGCTTGATCCAACAGGAATACCTCTGTTCTGAAGCATCAAACTTTTCTTTTGTTAATCCTAGACCAAAATGTTAAGATCCCAACCAAAATGTTATTCACAAACTTTTTAATTATGTCTCAAATGAAATTATTTTGCAGCATTAACGGGCATTGAGCAAGGATTAATGGCTTAACTTTCCTCATGCTTGATTAAAATATCTTCATTTCATTGATGTTTTGCTTCATTTTGCATTGGTGCATAGCTATTTTTCTTTGGGAAACAGTTAGAAACAAGTTGTTTTTTATGATGAGCAACTTTAGAGCTTGGTGGCAACATTTGTTGGTATCAATGAAGGTGGTTGGCTCTTGGCTAAACTAAACCACTGGTTCATTGCTTTCTTGTTGCTGATCCCGACAGTCCTACGCAATCGGTGTCTTATTTTCTGTGTCACTATCAAGACTTTTTGTTATGGTGTTTCTTATTTATCACCATCCAAGTCCATTTCGAATCTTTTCTTCATCTCTTCATTTGTTCCTGTAGTATTCATTGGCTTTGTAATCTGCTTCTTGCTTTGTAAAATATGGTTCTTAAAATGTATTTTATCAAATATATGTTATTGAGTAACTCTATAGGAGTAAATGAGAGAATATTTTAGCTATGAAAAAGAAACAGTATTTGATTAAATAAAATATTTATTGAGTAAACACTATTGACTTGACATGTAAGTTATTAAGAAATATAAGAAGATTTTGGAAAAAAATAATTATAAATTGGATAATCATTTGAGAGATTCAAAGTTTAGTAGGTAACATAACATGTCACATTATGATTCATTCAGGTGATGTGACATGATGTATTATCATTCTAAAATTTAAGTTGACCAACTTATCCTAATGCGAGTATTTCCAATCTTATGGATAAGTGAATTGTTTTAGGTATGCTCTATTGAGCCCCTTCTTATTGTAACAAAAATACACAATCACCAAGTCTTTTGTAGAATGAGCCTATAGTATGGTATTATCATACTATAACTTCACAAGTCTACTCTATTCTCATTTGGTTTAACATATCGATCTACTAATTCTTTGATATACTGAAACAAAGTGAAATTCACAACACAAATACCCAAACGTTATATAATAAGTTAAGGTACTCAAAATTAAAACAACACTTAAACTCTTCAATTACAATTAAAACTAATAAGTAACTAAGCATACATATACGAATGGGATGAGAAGTTTGGACTCTATAAACAAGATGAGAAGAACATATCGTTTCTTCATAGTACACATACAATCAGTCTTTCTAATTCCTAGTCCTTTTAACCAGTTTTCAAATGGAACTGGACTCCTAAATAAGACATTCCAACATTTAACTCGGCTCAAAACTCCCAAATTAATCCGTCTTATATAGCATCATATGGACCTGGATTTTCAAATAAGATTCCACAATAGCCTGTATGTCGCACCAGAAGTTATCAAAATACCCCTTCTCATAACCACCATTTCAACATCCCCTACATGCTACCAATCATAAAAATTCACAAGTAAACAACTTTTTGTTTCTAATTTGATCTAATAATGCATGTCCCTCTACGTTCTTATTAGAATCTCTTAGAACCAAGAACTCTAACTAATTTTGAGATTCCCATACACAAAGATTTGTTGCAATTCAAATAACACAGACAACAAAGGTAGTCGCACCAAAATTGACTTGAAATTGGGTAAAAAGACGTTGATTAATGACAATATTTGCAATATGACGTGTTGGTGTCTTTAGAATGTCCTTTAACTCGTCCACACCTATGGTAGAAGAATCCTTGTAAGGGCTGCATAATTTCATTGAAAAAGCAATTTGTGTTACACTATCCAGTCTCCACCAGTAGATCACCTTCGTCATGTTTTCTTCCCCATTAAATTTTCCATGCAATGAAAGCACCAACGAAACACAAATTTTAACATATCTCTTTAAAAATTTTAGGTAATCCTTCAAATTCTTGATAGTCTTTGGTACGTAGTTTTTCTATTTATTTGATCCCAGTTGTAGTTATGATTATATTAATTGCTCTTTGAATGGACCTTTACAGTTGGTAGTAGCTAGAGAAATATTTTACATACGCGTTAATGACATTATATTGTTATGCTACTAAAATTGACGCAATTCACTTTTTTTATATGAATTAAAAATAAAAATAGTCGTCACTACATAAAGGTTAGATGCTAAAAAATGTTGGAGAGTGTGGCAGGTTCATGCGGGCAATAATCGGGGTGAGGAAAAACTAATAAATTGTGCTACGTGGGAGTGGAGCAGGGCGAGGCAAAAACAATAAATTGTACTACGGTTTGCCCCGCACCCCCCCCCCCACAAACCCCATTTCCATCCCTACATTTTTATAAATAGTCGGGATAAAAAATGGTTCAAAGTTAAAATATCATTTCCCCTACACTAAATTAAAATACTTAGTTGTTAGTGATAATCTATTACTAAATTGAGTGAATGGAGAGTTCATTTGCTCGAGGGAGGATTGTTTACTCTTCCAAATTTTAGTGGAGGTTCATTTCTTATAGTTAATAGAGCAACTTACAAAATAAGTATATTTATAGGGTTAATGAATACCAATAGGTATAAGTATGTTATTTACAATAAATGACTATAATTTATATCACTTTTTTGTTGTATTTTTGTATAGTTTTTTATTTTTTTATTTATACATTAATACATCTTTAAGTTCAACAAACTAAAAAGGCTTTGACTCTAAATATAACCCTCTATTCTTACATTACATCCATACAATGAGCAACTTTCCATAATTAACTTTATAACTAAATACTACTTATTTAAGTACATATCAAATCATATTCTTTATCAGTTTAACAAAAATTGTGATACATCATACTCAATTTTCTTGTTGTCTTTATAATTCTTATTTTGTCATCGTAAAGGTATTAATATTTTTTTAATTCGAGTTATTGTTGTAAGTAAATGGTTGAATTTATGACTAAAGGTTAAGTATTTCGATTTTGAATAGGTGAACTACATGACAATCGATACACTAGTTGTTAAACAAAAAATGAATACACTGATATAAAATACAATGAATACATTGTTGTTAAACACAAAAATGAATATGTTGGATACAACTATACTTGTATTCCCGAGTCAACTTTTTATCTTGGATATATTACTTATATATGTTCATATAACTTTATTCGTAAATCAACATTTTAACGTGTGCTTATATAATACTACAAATATCTAGGTATAAATATGGATACATTTCAACACTGTTGTTAAGCAGAAATATGGATAAATTATATAACGATCAAAAAAGATACAATTTGTAGGTATCAAACTGTATAAGTATGGATACATTAGACAAACGAGCAAAAAAGATGCAATTTGTGGGTATCAAACTGTATATGTACGAGATAAATATGTAATCAAAAAGTACCAAATGGNATATATATATATAACATGGAAAAAATATCAAACATAGCTATTTTTCATAAATATGTATGGATGTTTGTCATATTCTGAATTTTTTTTTAGTTAATATTCTTAAAGTTGTTCTCGTTATTTATCCCTTTAAAGTTCCATTTTTAGTGGTGTTTCACTTAAATAATATTTGCACTTCTTTTACGTATCTTGTTTCATATTTTTAATTATTTTCTTCTTTATTTGTTTTAAACATTTGCCTTCATAACTTATACAGTATTTAATTAGCTGTTCAATTTTTCATATTCATAACATTCAAATATTTAATTTAAAACTTTAACATGTCTTTTGGTATTTTTATATTTTTATCTATATAAATTCATCTTTTTGGTTTCATGAAATTCACATCCAAGATCATCCTTTTCATTTTATAGTTAAAATAGTGAACATATCAACATTTAAAGTATATGATATACCTACCTTAGTATATAGATATATATATATATCACTTCACAAAATGAAGTGCTTTTTCCATTTTATTCATGCTTTAATTTGACTCAATGGAGAAGATCTTTCATTTTTTATTTGATATGAGAGAAGGCGTCGACAAAAATGCGGAAAGTTATGTACCAATTATGCATTTCTTTTTCCATTTATATATTGTTATAATTTAAAGTGTTTTTTTTTTTCAAAAAATGATTGAAGTGTTAAAAAGGATGTATATGTTATTTTTTTTCTTCTATGTTAATTTTTTATATTTTCCCTCTAATAGTCTTCTTACTTTTTATTTTTTATAAAAAAAATATATCATTGTAACATTTATTTGAGATTGTTGGATCTTAGTATTATTACATGCATATTTTCATTGAATTTTAATCGTCCAAACAAATTTACAAAATATTGCATAGAAAACACATGTAATGCACATATTTAGAAACTAGGCATCGTATACAGAACCAAAAAAAAATTGATAGTTGAATATCCCTATAAAGTTGTATTATTACAATAAAATACCAATAATCATATACTATCACATATATACACCACACACCCTTCCACTAATTCAATTATTATTAAAAAACTAATTATTACATATTTAAAAAAACATTAATATTATAATATTTATGGATAAAATTACAAATACTCATTATAACTCTCTTCAAAAAATTAAATTTATATCCCATTAAATAATAAAAAATTGTATACATACATTAAACGGATTATTGAGAAATTCACTATTTTATTGAAGTTATACAAATTTAATTCGCTGTTGGTCCTAAGCCATTACATCTTCCAATTGGAATATATAACATCTATTAGACATCGATGGTCTTTTTATTTTCTTATAAATAAAAAGTTAGTACATATCAATATTTATGTTATTTTCTCTATTCTGAGAGGTATATGAAAGGATTCTTACGGTTATAACTTTACTATTGTTTTGTTAATTAAAAAGACATCACTACATAATTTGAAGTGTTCATCACCATTAGTTACCTTGAATCCATTTGATAAGCTTATAAATTTACTGATTTCCTAATTTTTTACTTTCTTTATAATATTCACGTGTTTCAGTTGAAACAAGATTCATATGGCATAAAGTTTGCAAGATTTTCTAATCTTAATATACAAAAGTTGTTATAATTTTTTTGGTGTGTTTTTTTATTTATTTTGTAGCACAAAGAAAATCCAATAACATATGTACCATTTAAAATTTATCATTAAAAATTTATAATAAGGTATTTTGGGATAAATGTGCAAGACACATTCCCAAAAGCTGGTTGTACAATCAGGTAGTCAAATTACAACAATACTTAAACTCTTGAATCACAATGAACGTAACAAGCAACTAAGGATACATATCAGAATAAGATTAGAAATTTAGACTCTAGAAAGAAGATGACAGGAACACATGATTTCTTCACAATACACATAACATTGTTCTTTCTAATTCCTACTCCTTCGGGTTTTCAAATTGACCTGGATCCCAGATAACACATTCTGACAATTTTATTCGACTCAACAATTTCAATTTTATCAGTCTTATTTAGTGTTTCTAGCCCATATGCTTTTACCGGGTATACCATTTATTAATCATGTTAAAAAAATCGAATAACTTGTTTTATGATTCAAAATCATATAGGGTACAAGTAATTTGAGTATATACGCATTGATAGTAGTTAATTGATGGGCCCTTGCTCGATGGTGTCATTCATTATATAGCTTGTTGTTTTTCAGAGAGATTATGAGATTAAGTTTTAGTTGAGCAACGTCACTCTGAAAAATTAAGATATTAACGATCATTACATCAAATAAGACTTTTAGTGACATTAAATATTGACATTAATAAAGAGTGTTAAAGCATTTATCGGCATTAGTTAAGTGTCATTAGAACCAATGTCGCTAAAGGTTTTAGGGACATATCAGAGAGTGACAATTGCAGCTAAAAATACATATTTAGCGGCAATTAAGAATAAATTGCCGCTAATGATTATTTTTGTTGTAGTGGATTGAAATTTATAAGTGGAAGTTAGAGATAACAAAATTATTGATGCAATCTAAGTGAATAGACTAAAATCTAAGTGAATAGACTAATTGGTTAGCTAGGGTTCATTTGAGAGAGAAAAATATTTGAAAATTACTACACTTAGTCGGGAGATATTTTTGGTAAAAAAAATATTTATGATCAAAAGAAAATTAGTTCAAATTCTAGAGAACTTATTGACAAGATATTCAGCAATATAAAAAGGCATATCTTTAGGCCTTCTTAATCTTGTCTCCAACTTTTTTATGAGAAACTTAAAAAAAACGACTATAGTTTAAGGGTTGACTATTATTTTTGATAATCTTGGAGGTGCCAAAGAAGGTAATGAAGTTGAACCAGGAGTTTGAAATCCCACACTAGGACCCTAAGCTGACGGTGTAGCACCAATTAATAGGAGAACCTACACTGGCCGGATGAATACCACAAGTAGGGGCACTATCCAATCTGGCTAATAACCTAACATTCAACTCTTGAAGAATTGGAGTGTTGTCAGGAACCACATTAGGCTGGTTGGTCCCCTGACTTCAGTTTCTTACTAATAACATCATCATGCTCAAATATGAGTTCGGGCAATGCCTCTCTATCTTATCCACGAGCAAGAGCTTTCCTCTTAAACCCGATCTTCACCTCTTAAAGCACAAAGAATAAATTAGAGGTTTAGAGCAATTTATATGAATATCTCTCATGATAAGGAATCAAAGAAAATGAATTTATCCTACTAGGCTTCTTGTAGCCTCTCAAAGATAGGTACAAATGTCTACATACCAATCCATAAGACTCTACTAGACGTCTCTCTTTTAAACTTATGGAATCAGTGAACCTAACAATCTGTTACCAATTTATCACAACCCAAAAATCAAGGTCATGATGACACACCCCCCAACCCCCTCCCCCCAAAATGGTGTGTAAACCAAAAGTAACACACACACGGGACTCTTGAAGGAAAGTTATTTCGCAAACAATAGAAAAAAACAACAAATAATATCCCAAAATATGGTAGCACAAGTATAAATAACATCTAATACTACTTTAGAATATGAAACACATTACAAGTCTCCAAAAATAAACAAAGACTTAAAAATAAAGGATGGAAGTAATTGTGATCTAAGAGATGATCTCAACACCACTCCGAAAATATCTCCAATGCTAGAAACGATCAGCCACCATAGGGATTACCCTAACTAGAATGTGCAGAAAATATGATACAAAAGTAGAGGTGAGTACAATATACAAGTATTCAGTAGAGTAGGACTGGACGATTGAGCATAAGGAATGAATCAACTTACGATTATATTAAGGAACGCTTCCACCTGCATACAAAAAAGCCCCATTTCAGCACCGGTGCCGCAAATTTTTAATGAACTCCGCGAGTGAAGTAAATATATATGTTCGCAACATTTTCCATATTAAAAACAACTTAAGCAATTTAAAATGATTAATGCAATGCAATGAGATTATGCAATGATGTGGTGGTGTTAGTAAAAATTTACAAGATAACAAAATTACAAGATTACAATTGAAATTGAAATGAAGAAATAAAATCTCATAAAGCTAAGGCGCGGATATGTCACTCTCTTTAAGGAGATTCAAGCCCACTGCAGCAAATATTTTCACCGGTCCAGCAGTAGTCCTCTCTCTGACTTGTCCCCTCCAGGATACAACAGCCTACACAAAGAATAACTGAATAATTTTGGAAAAAAGTTGAGTCTAAAGCTCCACGAAAAATAACACTTCCCTTCACTAATAAGAACTCTCCTTTTCACAAACTTTATCACTCTATATTTTCTCTTGTGAGTTGTGTGTCCCAAACCAAATGAAGAGAACCACTATTTATACTACAAGAAGTCTTCTTAGCAATGAATAGGAAGATAATGGAGTAGTAAATAGTGAAGATAATGACCTTAGAATTTACATAGGTTACAAGGTATAATGAAGGAATAAAAGAATGAAATAAAAGTGAAGATAACAAATGCACAAGTGTTACACTTTGACTATCATAATGTTTACTGCAACGTTCAGCAGAAAGCAAAGTGCATAATACCTATGGGCATTAATTGACCACTAAGTAATTAAGTCAAGTGAATGTCCTCTATTCCATGTTAATTGTGGCAGAATGTCTATTCAACCAATGACAAAAGCATGTGAGACAATTTTAATAATAATAATAATAATAAAATGCTCAATAGAACCAACAAAACCCGACTCATTTCAATATTAGAAAAGAAAGTATATCAGTTGAAGGAAGACTATCATTCATAATGAAGGTCTGCTATGCATTGAACATCCACTTAGTGAAATAGTACTTTTTACTCCAGAGTCGTAGTGGTCTCAGACTTGAACTATCATTGCTTAAGGGAAATAAAATATCACTGCTCACACATAATAATCAAGGTGTTGACATGAGTCATCATGTTATTGTCCTGTGTTATCCCGGTTTCATGAGTGCATTTGAGAATAAGCCAAATTCTCATTGGAACGACCTACTTCCACACATCACATAGGTCAAATCTGTCGAGACTGCTCCTATAAGCTTAACACTCCACCCATATGAGATACAAATATTCATTAAGAGTTTTATCAACATAACCTTCATAAAATACAGGAAAAAATGCACTCACATCATAGGGAGGAAATAAAAAATAAGTACATTTTTCACAACAAGTCATCATATAATTAGTTTTTCCCTTTGAACATGATTATAGGATCTCTAGTCCCAAAGTTGGGTTTTTTCATATATGACTCGAGGATTCATAGGATTCAATCTCATCCCCCTCGATGTGCTATGGACCTTTTCTCTCATTAAGTCCTTAGTAAGAGTATTGGCAATATTATCACAAGATTTGACATAATAAACATTGATGGTACCATTTGTCAAATATGATCTTATATTACTTTTTTTTCTCCTTATAGGTCTTGATTTATCGTTGCAATAACAGTTTTGAACTCTACTAACTGCAGCGGTGCTATCAGAATGAATTAATATAGGAGGAATTAGTTTTTCAAAATAAGGTATTTGAAATAATAAATCTCTTAACCAATTTGATTCCTCACTCCCTGAAGCTAAAGCAATTAGTTCAGCCATCATGGTAGAGTTAGCAATTATAGTTTGCTTTTTTATCTCAAACAAACAACACCACCACCTAAAGTAAAGACAACCAGTGGTAGAACAAGAATCACCTGACAAAGTGTTTCAATCTGCATCACAAAAGCCTTCAAGTACAACAAGATATTTTTTATTGAGCAAACCACAAATTTTCATTCCAATTAAATATCTCATAACTCTTGTTAAAGAATGTCATTGTTCATTACCTGGCTTGCTTGTGAACCTGCCAAGTACTCCTACTGCATATGCAATATCAAAACTAGTGCAATCAGTCATATATCTCAAACTTCCCATTATGCTAGCATATTCTTTTAATTTATTACATCATTTTCACTTTCAACAAGAAAAAAGTGAAACACTTGAATCAAGGAGTAGTAACATGCTTGCAATCATGAAAGTTATATATTTTTCAAAATTTTCTCAACATACTGTGATTGGTCAAGGAAAATTTCCTCACATGTTCTTGTTATTTTTATTCCAAGAATAAAATTTGTCTCACCAAGATCTTCAATATAAAAATGGCTTCTAAGAACATTTTTAGTTCATCTATAGCATTCATGTTAGAACCAAAAATCAACAAATCATCAACATAGAGGCAAATAATCACATCTAAATTATTCCAAAACGTATAATATATGCAGTTATGATATTCATTTGTATTAATACCATTTTCAATCATACAGGAATAAAACTTTTCATACCACTGATTTGGTGCATGTTTCAAGCCATACAGGGATTTATTAAGTGTACATACTTTGATTTCTTAGCCTGCTTCAACAAAAGATTCGGGTTGATCCGTACAAATTTCCTCATTTAGGTATCCATTTGAAAAAATAGTTTTTTAGATCCATTTGATGAATTTGCATATAAAAAATTGCAGTCATAATAATTGAAAGTCTTATGAATACAATCTTATTAACGGAGAAAAAGTATCAAAAAATTATAGATCTTCTAGTTGGTTAAAACCTTTTGCAATCAACCTAGCCTTATATTTATCAAAAGAACCATCCGGTTTCAACTTTCTCCTTAAGACCCATTTTAAACCAATTGTTTTATAACCAAGTGGTAAATCAACTAGTTTTGAAGTTTTGTCACAACCTCTTTCCAAAAAAATAGAATAATGTGAAGATAATATTTCTTTCAAAGTTAGAGAGTCATCTTCAATATTAAACACATAGAAATCTGACCAAAATCTTTTTCTACTCTATCTCTTTTTCTTCTTCTTAACTCAAAATCATCAACTTCTTTATTTTTCAAAGTAGAAGTAGAAGAATTAGGCAGTGACAAAATAGTTTGTTCAATCCTTTGACCCCCACTATTTTTAGAATCAAAAGTAAATTTATTTTAATGAAAAATAGCATCACTGGATTGTATTATAATATTATCTTCAAAATTAAAAAATCAATAGGTTGTACTATTTGAAGCATAACCAAGAAAAACACAAGTAGTAACTTTCTTACCCAAGTTTGTAATTTTGGGATCCATTAGTCTCACAAAGGCTAGACAACCCCAAACTCTTAGATATCTCAAACATGACTTGCCACCTTTCCACAATTCAAAAGGTATCAATTAGACTTTTTATGAGGCACACAATTCAACACATAACAAGCTGTTAAAATAGCTTCACCCCAAAAATTTAAAGGTGCATGTAACTCAATAAGCATGACATTAGTCAATTCAACCAAAGTTCTATTTTTTTTCCTTTTCACCACTCCATTAGATGAAGGACAGTAAGGAGGAGTAGTTTTATGAATTATTCTCAACGATCTAACAAAAGAATTTAACTCATTTGACTCATATTCACGACCCCTATCACTTCTAATTCATTTTATTTTTCTTCCAAACTGATTTACAACCTCATGGAGATACGTTTTAAAATTCTCAAAAGTATCACTTTTATTTTTCATCAAATAAACATATGTGAACTTAGAAAAATCATCAATGAAAGTGATAAAATATTATTACCTCCACGAGTTAGAATCCACCAAGTTCACAAATATTAGTATGAACTAATTCTAATAAATCAGTTTTCCTTTCAATTTGAAAATGAGGCCTTTTAGTGATTTTGACTTTACTACAAGCCTCACACTTTTCAAACACTAAGTTACTTATAATTCCAACATAACGATTATTAATATGACACAAAAGAGCATGCCAAAAATTGGTAGAAGAAATCATATAAAAAAAAGTGAAGTTTCATTCATCTCAACATTCAACTGAAACATCCATCACATGCATATGCCTTTTCCACAAAAATATTCTTCTTCACTATTACATATTGATTAGATTCACGTATATGTTTAAATTCTGCTTTATTAAGAACAAAACTAAATATCAATTTTTTTCTCATAGAAGGAGTATAAAATACATCTTTCAAAGTTAATACCCTTCCAAAAGTAAAGCACAATTCGACATCTCCTTTTCCAAGCACTTGCGTAGTGTGAGCATCACCAACCATGATGGTTTTTGTCTCCTCAAAATGAGTATATTTTTTAAAGCAATCTTTTTCATAACAGAAATGACTGTTTGCACCAAAATCAACAACCATCTATCAACATTCTTAACCATGTTTATGTCGGTAATCAGTGCCACAAAAGGTTCTTTGGTAACATTTTTCTGAGGGTTAGAATCACGTTTCCGTAATCTCCAAAATCGAGCAATATGCCCACTCTTGCCACAAACAAAGTGTGGTACCTTTTCTTGAACTTGTTGATTTTGTGCTTTATTATTTTTACCATTATTTTTTGGGAGGTCTACCATTATTTTTGTTAAATTTTTTCTTCTAAGGATTCAAAGAAGTATTTTTGTAAGTTTCAGAAATAGCATTATTCGAAGTAATTAAATTTACCTTGGTTGTGATGTTGTTCTCTTCTGTTTGAAAAAGTGCATATTGGTCGTTTGCTTCTTCTTCCTTGCAAATTTTCATTATCAAGGTTTCAAGAGAGGTTTCCTTTTGTTTGTGGCGCATAGTTTTTTAAAATTCAATCCAAGAAGGTGGAAGTTTATCTACTATGCCACAAATAATAAGGTTATATCCAATTTTAACCTCTTAGACCTAAGCTCTCAACAATTATGATAAGGACTTGAGCTTGGTCTACCACTGTTTATCTTCCAACATTTGGAAACAAAAAAATCTACTAGCCGCATATTTTTTTCGCTCCAGCCTCTTCGCTATCATACTTAATCTGCAATAGTTTTAAAAAAAAATTTGCACTAGAGTAAGTTCTATCATAATAATCATAAAAATTATCAGACGGACAAATAATAATATAATACCGACACTTATAAGAATCTTTATCATACTTTTCCATTTTCTCTATATGAGATATAGTTTCATTATTATTCATAGAGGTGATGTCTACTTTATTCCGATTCTTCTTAGTTAATACTTAAGAAACATTGAGAAGACTTAACTAGAAAAGTACTTTACCCTTTCATCCTCTATAATTGTTACCATTGAACCGAAATGACTTGTTAAAGTCTCCCATCTTGACATCCACGGTTTTTTCAACTATAGCCATGATGAATCTCCTTAAATTTTTTAGTGAAAACTTACAATATAACAAAAATAACTAGATTACAACTGAAAATTAAATGACAAAATAAAATCTCTTCAGGCTGAGGCGTGGATATCTCGATCTCTTTAAGAAGATTCAAGCCTACTTCACCAAATACTTTCACCGGTCCAGCAGTAGTCCTCTTTGACATGTCCCCTCCAGGATACAAGAGCATAAACAAAGTATAACTCAACAGCTCTGGACAAGAGTTGAGTCCAAAGCTCCACAGAAAAGAACATCTCCCTTCAACTAATAAGAACACTCTGATTTTTACTAACTTTATAACTCTATATTCTCTTGTGAGTTGTGTACCCCAAACCAAATGAAGACCACCTCTATTTATATTACAAGAAGTCTTCCTAGTAATGAATAGAAAGATAATGGGGTAGTAAATAGTGAAGATAATGGACTTATGAGTTACATAGATTTCAAGGTATAATGGAGGAATAAAACAATGAAATAAAGGTGTGGACAACAAATGAACAAGTGTTATACTTTTATTATCCTAACGTTCACTACAACATTCAGCACAAAGCAAAGTGCATAACACCTATGGCCTTTAATTGACCACTAAGTAATTAAGTCAAGTACATGACCTCCATTCCATGTTAATTGTGGCAGAATTGCTGTTCATCCAATGACAAAAGCATGTGAGACAATTTTAATAGTAAATAAATATTAAAATACTCAAAAGAACCAAAAGGTGGTATGGTCGAATCAAGGTTGTCGCACAACCTGTAAATTTAATGTTTCTCGACAAGGACCCGTGGGGGACTCACAGTCCATATATACCAAATCACTATCTCAATATATCACATGGTTAACGATATTAAAAGGTGCCTCATTTTCTTTCTCAAAAGGAATCTTTATATTTTCTCAATTTCTCAAGAACAATTATATGATGAATGAGGATGGATACATCACAACACATATATAACATTGAGGCAACATTAAACTCAACATGTATCAATAGTCTAAATTTATCAAAACTTAGTTGAATCATGATATATACCGTTATATGAAAAAAGAGTGGGAAATAGTTTATTTACAATAAGTGAATTCCATTTAGAAAGATTTTTTGTGTACTCAAAGCATTATAGAGTTTCCAACTCAACCTTCACTTGGCATTACAAGTAAATTATCATTACAAGTCTAAGAAAATAGAATAACAATTAAGGGATCAACATAGGCCAAACAACACATATAAGCCCCCACACGGGTAACACAATATAATCAATCTCTTACATGGGCAACACGATAAATATCATGACCCAAAATCTTTTTATTATCCCATCTCATGGCCTATGACATAAAAATGATCAATTATTCCATCCTTGTCTAGGATAAGGATAGCCAAACCTATCTCAAGGTCAAAACCTCACCCGAACAAGTCTATCGTAGAAAGTCCTCAACCACAGACTAACTAGGATGATCCTCAACTGTCAAGAATGGAAAGAATTTATCAAAAAGATTCCAATGATACCCATATTGATTTGATTTTAATTCGAACGTAAAAAAGTTCAAAAATCACTACAAAAATCAAAAGGATAAATCATACTTTTAGTTGAAAACCAAGTTCCAAAAGCCGAGAAGAGTTTGTGGTTGAAACCCCCATTTAAAATAAGCAAGAATCGAGCTCTTAATAAAGAATTTACTACTTTTTAATCATTGGGAGAACAGCCCCAAAACCCACATTTGATTTGCTATCAAAATAAGAAATTTCTGAAATTTTTTGTTAAAATCAGTTTAACCACAATATAAGGACCTTAAATTCTGAAAAAATCAATGAAAACTCATTCCAAATCGACCTTCAAATCAACAAAATTTTGTTTCTCTACTTTGGGGTTTAAAATCTCAACTTAATTGATAGAAACCATGAAATATGACAGGGATATTCTTGACAAAGAGTAAAACATGGTTAGAAATACTTACCCGATGTTATGAAAGAAAAAGACATTAAAAATCACCTCAAACTGACTTTTATAGCTCCCAAAATGTCAAATATACTAAATGGACTTGAATAGATATTTAACTCAGGGATTTCATCACTAAATCTATTTTCATCGCTATAGGTCTATTTTTTTGCTACTTGAAGTGTGCAACAACAACATTGAATCTTTTTGACCTCGAAACTCATTCGATCCTATCAACACAAACCAATAATGAAAATTAATCATTATAATATGATTCGGAATCAATGGAATCATCAGATTTTAAAAAAATGGTTATGAGCGAAATACCCCCTCGGAATTCATTTAGGCAAAAGAATCAACTTTTTACCTAAATATCAAAATCATAACCTAAGGTATCTAGACTCTAACCTAACTTTAATTGACCAAACTCAACGTTCTGAAATCAATGAAACTTGCAGCATCCCCATATGACGCTTGAAACTCATAATGCCAACCAAAGTGAACCATTTAAAAAAAATTATCAAATCAAAAGGGAAAAAAACCACAAAAAATACACTCGAACTCATAAAGGCCCACACCAACCATTCCCGTAATCAAAACTAAGCATGCAAGAGCTAAAATGAAGGGCAAAATGTTCATTATACAATTAAACGCTGGTTGACAAGAAATTAGATGTTACACTAAGGATGATCATTTTCATTGTTAAAATCATCCTAAAACCGTACATTAGAAGAGTAAAAAATTATAAGAGCATTGGTGTTATCTGTATCTTTGTTAAAATACGTTTAGTTGTTCTCTAGTTTATGTAGGATAATTTTGATTTGAGCCACTATATATAATTTTGTTATTCCTTTTTTGTTTATTTTCACATTTCCTCTAACAATTTATATAAAGATACAAGGTTATGTTTGAATATACTCTATGGTTGCAGCACAATCTGAACTTCCACATTAGAAAATAATTACTTTGCTTTTCTATATTTCTAAGTACTTTGTAGTAGAAAAGAAAAAACGACTAACAATGAGTTCCATGAAGTTTAAAATTGATAGATTTAACGGGGCAACAACTTCAATATATGGAAGATCCATATGATGGTGTTACTACTGAGTGAAGGTTTAGTCCATACTATTGATAGAGAGTACCACGATGACACATCATATTCGGATAAGGAGAAGATTGATTGAGATGCATTGAGTGTATTTCAAGTATCCCGTGCACCTAACATGCTTTGTGAAGTGAGTACAAGTGTTGAGGATAAGACCAAACAATTGTGGAAAAGGTTGGAAGGGATTTACCAAGACCGGTCAGTGACAACAAGGATGTTGTTATAACGACGTCTTCACATATTTAAGATAGAGTTGGATATTTTGTTGCAAGACCATGAGGTTTCACTAGCAAACATAGAATTTAAGAATCAAATCAATGTACATATCATAGTGTCATGTGAACAAGAAAAATTCGGAGTGTTGGAGTTGTCAAAAGAAGTGACATTTTGAACGAGATCGCCCTATGTCAAAGTCCAAACATAAGGCGAGTGCATCCATTGTTGAGCAGGTCATGATTCTGATGATTAATATGTACTAACAACATCATCCAATAGGGGAGTCTATGAAAACAAGTGGGTGTTAGACTCTGGTTGTACTCTGCATATGGCACTTCAAAGAGACTGGTTTAGCAGTTATGACACAAGTAGAGGAACCATAATAATGGGAAATAATGCAACTTGTTAAATAGTTGGCATTGGTTTAGTTCGGGTTTGCACGCATAATGGGATCATGAGAGCTTTTTCATAAGTCCATCATATTCTTGATCTGAAGAAGAATTTGATCTCCCTAAATACTAGACAACAAGGATACAAGTGCATGAGCGAAGGAGGAACTATAAAAGTTATTAAATGATCTTTATTGTAGGAAATAAATGCATTCAATTTCATACAAATTGAATAATGTCTTAAAATTTCTCCAATGAGCTTGTCATGTAAAAGATTTAAAACTTGTATGGCAATTATGTTTCCAAGCTTAATAAGAATCTAACCACTTAATTGATTTGATGACAGATCAATTGCATACATGTAGCGTACACTATTATTTCCTAATTAATAAAAATATACTTTGTTGTGAATTCTACTTACAAGTAAACCTGAAAAAATTGAGTGTAATTATCAAGAGCAGGATAATCAAGATAATTTATCAAAGGTGAAAAATCCAATGATTTAAGTTGTATATGATTTTTGAGATCAATGATTCTTAACTATTTTGACAGTAACAAAAAGATAGGTTATGATTAAAGGAAGTGAGTACAATTTAATATGAAAAAAGAAACAATAATTGGAATTTTAAAAATTCAGTTTCCTCATTTCCAATAGTAGGAATTTGCTTCCTGAAATGTTGTATTTCAATTTTGTTGCTACTCATTTGGCATTAGATGGAAAATGGTTATGACAAATTTCATGCATCGAAGTTCCTCTTAACTCACATTTGACCTTTATTATTGTATAAATTTTATATAGGACTAACTCATGTATAAAAAAAAAATACAATTTCAATCCAAAATTTAAAAAACCCATGTCATCATATGCATACAAAATAAAAAGGGTTAAACACAACAATATATCAAGTAGAATAAGAAAGAATAATAACCTATGATTAAAAACATATTTAAGAATCATAAGATGATTAAGTGTAGTTGACTAACATTTTATGTCTAAGTTATATAGGATAATTGTGTACATCAAATTTGTGAAAGAATGTATAAGTTATAGAGAAAAAAGATAATTTTACCTTTATTTTGAAAATGGATATGATTGTGTTGATGAAATAAAACTAAGATATTATTGATATATTTATCTCCTATTTTTTTTTATAATAGAGGAAGAATGAGAAATGAAAAATATAAGGAGTTATTAAAGAAATATATTTAAAAACTTAAAAGAAAAGACAAATATGTGCCTTTTGTGGTGTAGAAATGTTTGTTCTCACTTTTCTTCTGTCATTACCGAAAACCTGGGGTCATGATGACATGTGTAAAAATTATATGTTTTTTTGTTATTGAACTTGGGCATATTTATATGTCCGTAATGCTAAGTATGTCCACATTTATTCCTAGTTTAAATTCAGAATGTATATGTTTAGAGTCATATCGAGTCATTTATGTATTTCTGAGCTAACCGACATGATTACTTGTGTAGGGAAGCTATTTGGGAGAAATGTGCACAAAAGGGACAAATGAAGCCATATGAAGCTTGGAGACAAAAGGAAGCAAGGAATAAGATGAAGGAAATGCTCCAAGGCAAGTGCGTGTTGTCCTCGTATCGCGCAAAGGGAGTAGAAAATCAGTTCAAGAATTTAGTTCGAGGCAGAAAGCCTCGTGTCACTATCGCGCGATAGAGCCTTACACCTTGATCGAGAATCTGAATTGTCATGCTCTACATGCCTGAGGCCCCGAATTGGCCGCTTCGGCTTTTGGAATAAATAGGGTGTTATCGTAGTTTTATTAATTATTCTATTTCTATTTTCGAACGGGAACACTTGAAGAACGATGTTTGTAGTTTTTAGGGTTCATTCTCTTTCTTTTCCTTTCAATCTTATTTTGATGATTTATAACCATTGTAAGATTTATTATCGGATTATGAGTAGGTAAATACCCTAGTTCTAGGGTTGTGGCTATAGAATGAATGTAATATTTCGAGTTTGATTTTGGGTTTATCATGACTATCACATGAATCTCTCTTATATTCTTATTTTTGGTAGTTCATACTTGATCACCATAGAAATAAATCTACTGTCCAAATTGAACTCCTGAGAGGAATCAGAGGATAGAACGGGGGGCATAATGAGTTTGTTGAACTCTAAATAGCTAGGGTTGATTCTTCTCTAGGATAGGGATATATCTAGACACCTCGCTTTTGTTCACCATATAGGAAGATAGGTTAATGCTCAATATATAATTACTCTATCCCCGCTCAATGATGTAGTTAGAATGCTATTTATTGTAGGCGATTAGAGGTCGGGAGACCATGATCAGACATCTAACCCTATAATTTAGAGATTTGATAATGCAATAAATACCCATATTAAAGGATATTGATTACATGATTCTTGATAAGAGATGCAGCCCTGGACCTTTCCTAGATCATTTTTTGAAAATTTAGAAATAGAATTGTAATAGTTATAATTCAGTTTGCGTTAGAAGTAGGTATAATCAACCTTTAATAAATCTGGAAATTTCTTTTGTGTTGAATGACGAGTTAGAAAAATTTATGAGTCTTGATCTTAAGTCTCTGTGGGTACAATACCTGGCTCTCAAAAAGAGACACTTTATTACTTGAACGATCACATGCACTTACGTGTGTGATTTGATCGCAATAAGTATTTGGTTCCACTGTCGGGGACTTTAGAATTAGGAAATATTTAATTTTTCTGATTTCTGAAGTTAAACGCAAGTGTTGACAACTTGATCTTAGCATTTCATTGTTGCAGGTTGTTTAATACTCTAAACTGGACAACGATAATTGTTGTCACCTCTCTCAAAACCTGAAAGATTCGTACACATGAGGCGAAGACAAGATGAATATCTAATCCCTTTGGTCATTGGGGAATTACCATCGCCAGTCACTAAAATGGAGGAAAGAGAATAAGAACTTGAAACAATGGCAGCAAATCAGATGAGAGTTAGAGATGTGGAAATCCCATGCCACACCAATGTAACTTCGTGCATTCAGAAACCTGAAGTTGGTGGGAGGTTTGAACTGAAGCAGAGTATGGTGAAAATATTGCACATGAATGGGTAGTTTACTGGTCTTTCACATGAGGACCCTACGATTCACATTCAGAACTTTTTGGACATCATAGATACCTACAGTCCAACTGGAGTTAATAAAGATTATGGGAGGCTCACTCTATTCCCCTTTTCTCTACTTGGGGAAGCAAAAAAAATGGTTGAACTCAGAGCCTGCTAATTCAATCACCAGTTGGAATGATCTAGCACAGAACTTCCTCATTAGATTTTCTCCATCAGGAAAGACGACTAAGTTGAGGAGTGACATTTTAAGCTTCAGATAGAAGGGTTGGTGAAAACTTGTACGAAGCACGAGACAGGTTCAAATTGATGTTGATGAGCTTCCCTCATCATCATCAATCAAATAAAGTGTTAGTACATACCTTCATTGAAGGGTTAGAGCCTAACACTAAGATTTTGCTTGATTCAGCTGTTGGTGGAAAGGCCTTAGAGAAGACATATGCTGAATTATACACCTTGTTGAATCAGATTTCTCAGGGAAGTCCATAGTGGAATGGAAACAAACTGAAACCTATGGATCAGAAAACTATAGGTGTATTAGAGATTAACGCTATGACTGCTTTTACTGCACAAATTTCTGCCAAGCAAAATATGATGATTACACATTTCAGCAACATGGCATTGAGACAATAGACCTCTCAAGTTAATAAAGTTCAACAACCGCTGTCTTGGTGTTAGATCTGCTGAGGAAGAGATCACAGTGCAGAGATATGTGGTCCAAACCCATTTTTTGTGAAATTTATAGGAAATGCTCAGAGAAGAGGAGGCCAACAAAACTATGGGAATTCATACAACCCAAATTAGCAAAACTACCCGAATTTTCTTGGGGTTGAAATAAAAATCAAAGCCAAGGACATAACCAGTACAGGCCTCAGTATAACTCACAATGATACCAATCACATGTGAAGAGAGCAACCTAAACCGCAATCCGGGAATATGAGTGTAGAGGATATGTTAAAGAAATTATGGTGACCCTAATTATTTCTCTTGGTTCTGCTAGCCACTCAGAACCTAGAGAATAATTCGAGCAATTTGCTAGTGCCCAACATTCCCAACCACAAGGAGTGTTTCTTGGTAACAGTGACCCAAATCCTAAACAGGTACACGGTGTGAGTACTCGTAGTGGACTGCAATTAAAGGAGTTTGCTCCGAAGAAAAGCAGTACTGAAGAAGTAAGCAAAGAGAGTGAACAAAAAAGGGTAAACCCTAAAGATATGGAAGTAGTTGTACCCTCTGAAAAAGTTCAACCAATAGCGAGACCACCTCCTCCGTTTCCTCAAAAGATCAAGAAACAAAAAGGGGATAAATGTTTTGGAAAGTTTCTCTCTCTTTTGAAACAAGTTCATATTAACTTGACTTTAGTAGATGTGTTGCAGGGTATACCCAGGTTTGCAGAGTATGTAAAGCAGATTGTGGAGAATAAAAGAAGGCTAACAGAATATGAGACATTTGCACTTACTGAAGTGTGCAGCTCCAGGATCTAGAATAGGTTGCCCATTAAACTGCAAGATTTGAGCAACTTTACTGTGTAGATTACGATAGGTCAAAGTACACATGACCGGGGGTTGTGTGATTTGGGAGAAATCATGAACTTGATGCTATTTTGTTCTATAAAATGCTAGGGTTGGGTAGTCCTAAACTAACAAGCATAATTTTGCAGTTGGCGGATAGATCTGTAGCTAGACCTGAGGGGGTTGTTATAGATGTGCTAGTGCAAGTGGGATCTCTAATTTTCCCAATATACTTTGTAGTATTAAATTTTGAGCCTGATACCAAGGTCCCATTCATCTTAGGGAGATCTTTCTTAGCAGCTGGAAGGGCAATGATAGATGTGGCAGCACACTATGAGAGCTCATGATAAAGTAGAGGTTTTGATGTGTATAAATCCTTGAAAATTCCACCAGTATATGAGGATTTGCTTGCCATTACTCTGATACATCTTGAGGTAGATGCTAAGTACATAGCGGCCAAAGATCCTCTTGAGCGAGTATTGAGGGGTGATGACATTTATGGAGACGCTAAGGCACATGAAATCATGCAATTCTTAGATGTGTCACTGATTTTAACTGCTGGAGAACGATTGGAGCCATTAAATAAGGTGTTACGTCCTCCACCTAAGCCTTCCAGTGAAGAAGCCCCTAAGCTGGAGTTGAAAGAGTTGCCAATCCACCTCAAGTATGCATTTTTGGATAAAGATAAAACATTACCAATTATTTTGTCTGGAGCATTATCTGAAGAACATGTGGAAGCGACATTATTGATTCTCAAGAGAAAGAAAAGAGGTTTGGATGGAAAATGTCAGAAATCCATTTTATTAGCCCACCTCTGTGTATGCACAGAATATACATGGAGGAAGGGTACAAGAAGAGTGCACAACGTCAACGGAGACTGAATGCTTTGATGAAGGATGTGGTAAGAAAACAAGTGATCAAATGGTTAGATGCAAGGATAATATACCTGATATCCAATAGTAAATTGGTAAATCCAGTGCAGTGTGTGCCCAAAAAGGGTAGAATGACAGTGGTGACAAATGATCAGAATGAGTTGATCCCCACAAGAATAATGACTGGGTGAAGGATATGTATGGACTACAGGAAACTTAATGAAGGCACCACAAAGGACCATTATCTTGTAACCTTCATTGATCAAATGTTTGATAGGTTGACTGTCCAAGAGTGTTATTGCTTTCTTGATGGGTATTCAGTTTATGATCAGATTCTCATTGCACTTAAGGATCAAGAGAAGACGACATTTACATGTCCATATGGAACATATGCGTTTTAACGCATGCCATTTGGTTTATGCAATAACCTAAATAGTTTTTAGAGATGCATGATGAAAATTTTCCATGATTTAGTGAAAGATATCGTGGAAGTATTTATGGATGACTTCTCAGTATTTGGTGAGGTATGTTTAACTAACCTTGACAGAGTCCTTGTGAGGTGTGAGGAAACTAATCTGGTGCTGAACTAGGAGAAGTGCTACTTCTTTGTGAGAGAAGGAATTGTGTTGTGGCACAAGTTATCCAAGTGTGGGTTGGAGATAGATAAATCAAAAGAAAAATTAATTGAGAAGTTTCCACCCCCAATATCTGTGAAAAAAGTGCGAAGCTTTCTTGGTCATGTTGACTTCTACAAGAGGTTCATCAAGGACTTCTCTGAAACTGCAAGACCCATATGCAGTTATTTGGAGAAAGAGATGAATTTGTATTTGATGAGAAATTCTTCGAGGTATTTGAAATGTTAAAGCGGAACCTAATTGATGCTTTTGTCCTAATTACCCCAAATTGGGAGCTTCCATTTGTGCTGATGTGTAATGGCAGTGATATAGTTGTTTGAGAAGTGTTGGGGCAGAGAAAGAAGAAGGTGTTTCATTTCATACACTATGCGAGTAAAATACTAGATGCAGCCCAGGCGAACTATACTGTGAGTTAGAACGAGATGTTGGCTTTGGTTTATGCATTAGATATGTTCAGGTCTTATTTAGTGGGAAAAAGGTGATAGTCTACACTGATCATGCGACTATTAGGTATCTATTTAACAAAGAAGGATGCAAACCTAGGTTGATTAGGTGGATATTGTTACTTCAAGAGTTTGATATAGAAATAATAGATAGGAAGGGAACGGAGATCCAAATAGCCGATAATTTATCCCGATTAAAGGACTCATCGCAGGTGGTGAATGAATGTCAAATTCGTGAAGAATTCCTTGAGAATAGATTTTGGCACTGGACATTGCATAGATACCGTGGTACGCGGATGTCACGCCCCGAGCTACCCCTGAGACGTGGACACGAAACTTTGAACCATAAGGGATCCCAACTAACCGTGCTGGCATGCTCATAGGCATACTAAAGATAATAAATTGATGTGGAAGCTAAATCATAATTAAATTTGAAAAGATGGGGAATACCCATATTCTATAATTGAGATATTTGAAAAACTGATGAGTTTAATACAAATGAAATATTAACTCAATACTAAGCTGAATCTAACTATGTCTTAAATAAGCCTCTAAACTGGACTAGAAATACAGGGACAAGACCACAGCTAAATCTAGCAAAAACTGAAACTAAATGACTAAAGAATGAAATGACACTCATGACTGTTGTCCTCGAAGAATGAGGACTCACCACTAAATCTGCTGAACTGGAGATCGGAAATTGATCTATGCGTGAGCTGGATGACGAGAACCTGAACCTAAATCACGAGAAAATGTGGCGCACGTATACGTCAGTACTTGTAAGGTACTGAGCATGTAGGATAGAGTAAATCTGAAATAAAACATAATTGAATAAGCATAAAAGCAAGTATAATAATCTGACATGATAAACTGAATTCTGAGCTAACTGGATGTAATGACCAATTTATAACATGTCGAAATTGAATACTGATACACTGATAAATGGTCAATGTAGAGAGTCTGACTGAACTATGGGAGCTTCTAATAACCGATAATAAAACCACGTGAGCTAAATGTGGAGTTCGATGTATACGCCCCATCGAGAGGACCCAATATACCTTGCAAGAAGTATAAATGCATGCTGGCATGATCACTAAACTGATTGCCCATAGAGGGGACTTACAACCTACTTGGCTAGTAGTTCTGGGACTATTGGGTACAGTAAACCCTAGTCCAACTCGGTATTATGCTACTCCCAATGAAATCTGTAAATTTACTGATTATGTCTGAGTTTTTCTATAAATACTGGATAGCTCAAAACTGAACATGCAAATTGAGAATGCAACAATTAATCTAGTAATTATGCATTTATAACTATGGCATGTATATCTGAAGTGCCTGAAATATATAACCTACCATGTCTAATTCAAGAATTAAAGAAATACAAAGCTAGGGTTCTGAAATTCATGCGATAATTAGAATAATAACGTGATAATTTGATTTGGAACATATATTAAATAAATACATGAAGTTCTATCAAAGTTGTAGAAATCCTAGGTTTAATCATGATAATAGAATCAAGAATCTAACTGAAAATTAGGGACCCAATTGGTGAAAGGAACCCACTACTGAAATCCCACATACCTGGTGATGTAATACACGGAGAAACACTTGATTTTGGGGATGGAAGTGCTGGAAACTTGCTTCATTCTTGAATTAGAGTTCTTTAGCTTTTTCTCCTTTCTTGCTTTTCTAACTTTTGATTTAATAATGTGACTTAGATATGTTTTAATTATGTTTCTAGGCTTAAAATGACTAAGATATGATGATTTAGGGTCATAATGATGTAACTTAGGGTGTAAACGAAGTGCGAAAGGTCAAAAAGACCCCTGGGAAAGTTGTTGTCAGAACAAATGACGGCCAGGAATGACGGTCCGTCATCTGACCGACGCCCCGTTGTTGGGTCCGTCGACTGGGCCTGTTCGACAGGCCTTTACTAAAATAGTCATAACTGTTTACTCGGAGGTCAAATTTTAGCAAGGTTGGTGGATATGGAAAGATAATCCAAATATCTATCTGTGGGTAGGTCATGGTACACCTAATTCATTTTGTACTAAGAGTTATCGCAATTGTAAGTTGACCCAACTGCATTTCCCCTTAAATGTCTACAAATTTTCCACCTATGGACCGTGCTAATCATCCGTAGCTCTTATAAGAGAGTGGGTGAAAGGGAGTATTGATCGACGATCATGGACAATGGATCATCGTCTCACCTACGGACCATAAATCCGTCCGTCGTCCAAGACATAACCAATTTTTTTGGGCTGAAATTTTTGGGAGTTTCTGATCCCAATGACAGTTGTGCAGGACGGACAGTGGGTCAGGCTACGGTCCGTCGATGCCTCCATTTGTTGCACCTATAGATTTTTTTACTGAAAGCTTTTTTTGGTCTGTTTTGGCTACGGGGTGTAACATTAACTCCCCCTATGGAACATTCGTTCTCGAATGAAGACTAAACTAGTTGAAATAGAGAGAGAGAGTTGCAAACCCTACTACTAAACACTGAGAATTGAGTTTCTGAATGAAATAAGTTTTGAGTACATGCAATTACGCTGAAAATGCAAGTACAAACTAAGGGAACATAATTCTAAAACTGAATTTACTCATGATTTACTGGAAAACTGAAGAGGAACTATTACCTCCAGTTGGAGTTGAATCGGAAGGAAAGAGGTGAGGATACTTGGTTTTCATGGCTGCTTCTGCTTCCCAAGTAGCTCTCTTTACGGACTGACTCCTCCAAAAAACCTTGACTGAAGCGACTTCTTTGTTTCTCAACCTTCTGACCTGACGGTCAAGAATTTCAACAGGTACATCCTCATAAGAAAGACTATCTTTCACCGTCACACTCTCCAATGGAACTATAGAGGATAGATCACCCACACACTTCTTCAAGAGTGAGATATGGAAGACCGGATGCGCTGCTGCTAATTCTGCTGGCAGTTCTAACTAATATGCCACTTTGCCAACCCTTTTCAAGATCTTGTAATGGCCTACATATCTAGGACTGAGCTTCCCTTTCTTTCCAAACCTTATCACCCCTTTCATAGGTGAGACCTTCAGAAAAACCCAATCATCAACTTGGAACTCTAGTTCCTTTCTCCTTACATCTGCATAAGTTTTCTGATGACTTTGGGTTGTCTTAAGTCTATCTCTATGAGTTGCACTTTCTCCATAGCATAAAGGACTGAATTTGGCCCTATCAAAGCTGTTTCATCTACTTTAAACCAACGAATAGGAGATCTACATCTACGCCCATATAAAGCCTCATAAGGGGTCATATGAATGCTAGAATGGTAGCTATTGTTGTAGGCAAACTCAATAACAGGAAGATGATCATACCAACTACCCTTAAAATCAATCACACAAGCTCTTAACATATCCTATAAGGTCTGAATGGTACGCTCTGCCTGCCCATCCGTTTGTGGATGAAAGGTTGTACTAAGATTAACTTGAGTACCAAGACCTTTCTGAAATGATTTCAAGAAATAAGAGGTAAACTGAGAACCTCTATCTGAGATGATAGATAAAAGGAACCCCATGCAACCTCACAATCTCATTAATGTAAAGCCTTGCGTAGTGTTTTGCCGAATATGTAGTCTTGAGAGCCAAGAAGTGAGAAGACTTAGTCATCCTATCAACTATCACCCAAATTGAGTCATGTTGTCTGCGTGTACACGGTAATCCTATGATGAAGTCCATATTGATCACATCCCACTTCCAGGTAGGAATATCGATCTCTTGAGTCATACCCCCTGGTTTCTAATGTTTTACCTTGACTTGCCGGCAATTGTGGCACTTACTCACAAAGTCTGCTATATTCCTCTTCATTCCATTCCACCAATAGACTTCCCGCAGATCGTGGTACATCTTAGTGGAACCTGGATAAATAGAATGACTAGAGTTATGGGCTTCTGCAAGAATATGTTGTCTTAACTCACCCACATCAGGAACACACAATCTACCCCGGTAGTGAAGTACACCATCTCCCCCTTGGGAGAAAACCTCCACTCTCTGATTATGGACTGCACCTTTAAGTTCAAGAAAGATTGGATCATTATCTTGCTTTTCCTTGACCTCCAAAACCAAAGACGATTCTGCCCCATTCTGAACTGTTACACCATTGTTAGATATGCTGATAAGGAAAACTCCCAAGCGAGCAAGCATGTGAACATCCTTCACTAGCTCCTTCCTTTCGTCCTCAATATGGGCTACACTACCCATAGATAATCTACTAAGAGCTTCTCCTACTACATTAGACTTACCCGGATGATAATGCACACTCACATCATAATCCTTAAGGAACTCTAGACATCTCCTCTGGCGAAGATTCAACTCTTTCTGGGTTAACACATACTGAAGGATCTTATGGTCAGTGAACATATTTACGTGAAAACAATACAAATAGTGTCTCCAAATCTTGAGTGCAAACACCACTGCTGCAAGCTCGAGGTCATGAGTTGGATAGTTCTTCTCATGAACCTTAAGTTGTCTAAAGGCATAATCTATCACCTTACCTCGCTGCATCAACACACAACCTAGGCCAACTCTGGATGCATCACAATAGATAACATAACCATCTGAACCCTCTGGTAGAGTCAAGACAGGAACTCTAGTCAATCTTGTTTCCAACTCTGCAAAAATTTTCTTACAATCATCTGACCATTGAAACTTGACCATCTTCTGAGTCAACCTAGTCAATGGTGAGGATATGGAGGAGAATCCTTCTACGAACCTTCTATAATAACCCGCTAGACCTAAGAAACTTCTGATATCTGTAGCAGAGGTAGGTCGAGGCCACTGTCTCACTGCTTCTATCTTCTGCGAATCTAGTCAGATCCCCTCGCTAGATACAATGTGATCATGAAAAGCAACGGATTGCGACCAGAACTCACATTTACTAAACGTAGCAAATAACTGGCGATCCCTTAGAGTCTGCAGAACAACTCTCAAATGACTTGCATGTTCTTCCTCATTCCTAGAGTAAATGAGCATATCATCAATAAAGACGATAAAGAACAAGTCCAAGTACTATTTAAACACTCTGTTCATCAAATCCATGAAATCTACAATAGCATTAGTTATTCCAAATGACATAACTACAAATTCATAATGACCATACTGAGTTCTGAAAGCTGTTTTCAGAATGTCACTATCTCTGACTCTAAGTTGATGATAACCCGATCTGAGGTCTATCTTTGAGAAACGGCTAGCACCCCGAAGTTGGTCAAACAAGTCATCAATCCTTTGTATGGGATACTTATTCTTGATTATGACCTTGTTCAACAGTCTATAGTCAATGCACATTCAGAGAGAACCATCTTTCTACCTTACAAATAACATTGGGCACCCCATGGTGAAATACTAGGTCTGATGAAGCCCTTATCTAGAAGGTATTTCAACTTCTCTTTCAATTCCTTAAGCTCTGCTGGAGTCATTCTGTAAGGAGGAACATAAATAGGTTGGGTATTTGGAAGGAGATCAATTCCAAAGTCGATTTCCCTTTCGGGAGGGACTCCAGGAAGATCTTCTGGAAATACTTCCTAAAACTCACAACTACTGAAACTGACTCATAAGTTGGGATTTCAAGGCTAGAATCCTTAACCTGAACTAGATGATAAATATAACCCTTAGATATCATCATTCTGGACTTAAGTTAAGAAATAAATCGACCCATAGGCACTAAGCTACTACCCTTCCATTATAAGATTGGTTCGTTTGGAAACTGAAAACGAACAATCCTAGTTCTACAATTGACTTAGGCGTAACATGAATGTAACCAATCCATGCCTAGAATGACATCAAAGTCTACCATTTCTAACTCTACTAGATCTGCTGAGGTGACTTTCTAAGATACTGTGACAGGACAATTTCTCTATACCCGTTTAGCTATTATTGGGTCGCCGATTGGAGTAGAGACTGAGAAAGGTTCTGAGAGAATTTCTGGACTAACACTGAATTGGACTGCTATACTGAGTTATAAAAGACAAAGTCATGTTTGTTGTTTTTCCACTAAGTGAACCATATGTGAGTCATATCCTTGAGTTTGTAGGATACCAATCTCACCTATCACTACTAGTTACTGACATCACACCAAATATTTCTTGACCTTATCAATGAACATATGTGGGTCCTTACCAACTTGAGACCCTAAAAACTTAGGAGGATTCATCCTAACAAATCAATAACTCTGGCTACCACTAACCGGTCATTTATATTAGATGGAACTCGAATCTGCTAATTGTCTAGGTTTTCATACTTTTAGACAAAAGCTAAACTGGAATTCTGAAATTCTACACTAGAACTTCCTTATCTGGTACTAGATGAACTGCGTTAGCATTGCGTGCATTAGAAGTCCATGCTTAAGATCTAAGAGGAGGCATGATCTGAAACGTAGAAAGTCAAGCTAGAGTGGAATAAGATCATACCTCACACACGATAAGAGTAACAAGAAAGTGAAGTTTTTTGCTAAACACATTGTAGTCTCCCTCTTATTAGATGTGGTGCATTTCACACCCATGAAAAGGACTCTACTTAGTGCAGCTTTTAAGACATCCTAAGACTCTTGAATCTAGTTCTCTAATACCAAGTTTCGTCATGCCCTGAGCTACCTTCGAGACGCGAACACGAAACATACAACCACAAGTTATCCAAAGCTAATCCTTCTGGCATGATCATGAGCATACTAAAGATTATAAACTGGTGCTGAAGCTAAATCAGAATTAAATCTGAAAAGATGGGGAATACCCATATTCTATAACTGAGATATTTGAAATACTGATGAGTTTAATACAAAGGAAATATTAACTCAATACTAAGATGAATCTAACTATGTCTGAAATAAACCTCTAAACTGGACTAGAAATACTTGTACAAGCCCCCAGCTAAATGTAGCAAAAACTAAAACTAAATGACTAAAGAATGAAATGACACTCATGACTCTTGTCCTCGAAGAATGAGGACTCACCACAGAATTTGCTGTACTAGAGATCGGAAATCAATTTATGCGTGACCTGGATGCTGAGAACATGAACCTACATCACGAGAAGATATAGCGCACGTATACGTCAGTACTTTAAAGGTAATGAGCATATAGGATAGAGTAAAGCTGAAATAAAACATAACTAAATAAGCATAAAAGCAAGTATAATAATATGACATGATAAACTTAATTCTAAGCTAACTGGATGCAATGACCAATTTAAAATATGTTGAAACTGAATACGGAATACACTAATAAATGGTCAATGTAGAGAGTCTGACTGAATTGTGGAGCTACTAATAACTGATAATAAAACCACATGAGCTAAATGTGGAGTCCGATGTATACGCCCCATCAAGAGGACCCAATATACCAAACCAGAGGTATAAAGGCATGCTGGCGTGATCACTACACTGATTGCCCAAAGAGGAGACTTACAACCTACTTGGATAGTAGTTCTAGGACTATTGAGCACGGTAAACCCTAGTCCAACTCTGTATTATGATACTCCTGATGAAATCTATAAATTTACTGATTACGTCTCAGTTTTTTTGTAAATACAGGATAGCTTGAAACTGAACATGCAAGATGAGAATGCAACAATTAATCTGGTAATTATGCATTTATAACTGAGGCATGTATATCTGAAGTGTCTGAAATATATAACATAGCATGTGTAATTCAAGAACTAAAGAAATACAAAGCTAGGGTTCCGAAATTCATGCGATAATCTTAATAATAACATGATAATCTGATTGGAACATATATTTAATAAATTCATGAAGTTCTATCAAAATTCTAGAAACCCTAGGTTTAATCATGATAATAGGATCAAGAATCTGACTGAAAACTAGGGACCCAATGGGTGAAAGGAACCCAATAGTGAAATCTCACATACCTGGTGATGTAATTCATGGAGAAACACTTAATATTGAGACTGGAACTGCTAGAAACTTGCTTTGTTCTTGAACTAGGGTTCTTGAGCTTTTTCTCCTTTCTTGATTCTAATTTTCTAACTTTTTATTTAATGATGTGACTTATATATGTTTTAGTTATGTTTCTAGGCTTAAACTTACTAAATTATGAGTTTTAGGGTCAAAACGACGTAACTTAGGGTTTAAAAAAATGGGAAAGGTCAAAAAGACCCCTGCAAAAGTTGTTGTTGGACCAAACGACGGCCAGGACTGACGGTCCGTCTTCTGACCGATGCACCGTCGTTGGGTCTGTCGAGTGGGCCTGTTCGACGGGCCTTTACTAAAATAGGAATAACTTTTTGCTCTAAGGTCTGATTTTATCAAGGTTGGTGTCTATGGAAAGATAATTCAATATCTATATGTGGGTAGGTCATGGACACCTAATTTATTTTGTACTAAGATTTATTACAATTTTAAGTTTACCCAACTACATTTCCCCTTAACTATCTTCAAATTTTCCACCAACGGATCATGTTGGTCATGCGTAGCTCTTGTAAGAGAGTGGGTGAAGGGAGAATTGATCGACGGTCACAAACTATGGACCGTCGTCTAACCTACGGACCGTAAGTACGTCCGTCGTCCAAGACTTTACACATTATTCTGGGTTGAAATTTTTGAGAGTTTTTGATCCCATCGACGGTTGTGCAGAACGGATAGTGGGTCAGCCTACAGTCTGTCGATGCCACCGTTGGTTGCACCTGTAGATTTTTTTTCTGTAAAGATGGTTTTGAGTCTGGTTTGGCTACAGGGTGTTACAGCAGATATTGTAAATTTTCTGGTGGTGGTTTATTTCCACCTGGGCATCAACACACCAAAAGCCGATGATGAAGTATGATGCCCGCTTTTATATAGCGTATGAGCAGTATATGTCCAAATAGGGTCCGGATCAGATAATGAGAAGTTGTATAGCTGAGCAGGAGGCAACACAAGTATTAGAAAGCTAGCACACATCACCTTATGGTGGACATCATGGGGGTGAAAGAACAATACATAAGGTATTGCAATCTGATTTCTTTTGGCATACCTTGTTTAAAGATGATGTTTTATTTGTGAAAGGTTGTGATCAGTGTCAACGGATATGCACCATTTCAAGGAGGCATGAAATTCTATTAAATAACATTTAGGGGGTGGAGATCTTTGATGTGTGGGGGATAGACTTTATGGGACCGTTTCCATCGTCCCAAGGTAATCAATCCATTCTAGTCATGGTGAACTACGTGTCCAAGTGGATGGAAGTTGTTGCATTACCTGTTGGGCTTTATTTGCTGCTTATTTCGGTCTTGTTAGGATCGTAAATAAGCAGGTGTAAATGCGGAAGCTAGTAAAGCAAACCTCGAAAGACCACGAGTAAGAAGACAACGAGAAATATACCAAAAGACACAAAGATTTAACGTGGTTCAGTCAATCGACCTACGTCCACAAAGGAGATGAGAAATCCACTATAAATATGAGAGTACAAAATACAGAGAGAAACAACCTCAACCAATCCACTCGGAATACATGGGAGGTTCACACAAGTGATAACGTATCAAGCCTGCTTATTTCGGTCCTAACATTACCAACAAATGATTCCAAAGTAGTTGCCAAGTTCATCAGGAAACACATCTTCACCAAGTTTTGAACGCCAAGTGCTATAATCAGGGAATCAGGTACATATTTCACAAATAACTCCATTCATAATCTATTAGCAAAGAATGGGGTGTGGCATAAAGTGGCAACGACTTATCATCCCCAAACTAGTCAGCAGGTTGAGTTATCGAATATGGAGGTTAAGAAGATTTTTCAAAACACTATGAATGTCAAAAGATAAATGATTGGGATGACAAAATAGATGACGCCTTATGGGCATATCAAACTACTTACAAAACATCGATAGGGACTTCTCCTTATCGAATGGTGTTTGGAAAAGCTTGTCACTTGCCGGCCGAATCGGAACACTGGGCGTATTGAGCAATAAAGAAGTTGAATCGGGATGCCTCGTTAGCTGGAAGAAAAATGGTCACAAAGTTGCATGAGCTAGAGGAGTTTAGGCTTCATACCTTTGAGAATGCAAAGGTTTACAAAGGGAATACTAAAAGGTGGCATGACAATCATATTGTGTCACGTACCTTCGAGCCCGATCAACTAGTGTTGTTGTTTAATTCCACATTAAAGTTGTTCCCAGGAAAACTTAGATCGAATGGAGTGGTCCATTTGAAGTGGTTAAAATGACCCAACATGGTGCAGTTAAATTGAGAAACAAGGACAAAAGTTCTATATTTCTTGTAAATGGTCAGAGGGTCAATCATTATTTTGGAAAGGATGTGGATCTTGAGCTCAACGAACTCACACTGTATGATGAGTAATTTATGAGATGGGTCGTGTTGCAACCTTAAATCAGGCGCTACACAGGAGGCAACTTGTGAACTATTGTAATAAGTTAAGAGTATTTTGTTTTTAATAGTTTATTGTTAGTTAAAAAAATAAAAAAAATATGAGTCATGCCATGAACAAAATTAAGGCACTTGATGGGAGGCAATCCATCATGTTTTAATTGACGATTTTTTGATACAGTAATGCAGGGAATATGTGCAAAGGGACGGCCTGTTGGCCCCACATCGCGAGGTGGGTTTCAGATCTTGCCTCTCTGAAGAAATCTAAGGCATTGATCCTAGTGTAGCTCGCGCATCGCAAACTAAGGTCCAATTTTGAGTTTGACAATAATACGTCACATGAAATAGCTACTAAGTGTTGGCCACGGTCGCGAGGCCTGGCCGAAATATTGGGTCAACTAGAATAAAAGTTCTAGAAAACCTGGTCTAGATCGTGCGTTGCGAGGCTAGGTATGATTTCTATATTTTTCATTAAATAAAATGGTTTTCACAAGTTTTAACTGAAATAACTTGACCCATTCCCTAATTTCTCTTTGTAAAACCCCGATTTTTTCCATCCTCCTCATTCTCTCAATTTCTCTCATTTCTCCTCCCCCTCTCTTCTCCCCCAAGAAAATTTTATGTTCCTTTGAGTGTCGCGCAACTAGGACTTTTTGTAAGTTGTGTTTTCATCTTCTCCTATGTGTCCCCCAGGTATGTTTTCTTCATATTTCTTGGCGTTTTGATGTATGGATAGAGTTTAATGGCTGTAGGGGGTGTTTTTGTTTCTTGGGGAAGGGAACATGAAAGTTGTGTTTTAAGAATTCTTATTTCATGTGAAATTATGTGTGTTTCAAATTCTTGAGTAGAAAACACTAATTTTGTTGTTGTGGGTTTGAGTGAAATTGGTGATTAGGGTAAATTGGGGGTGAATACTCATGAATTGTTTGTCTTACATTGTGAGGGTGAAGAGAAATTGGGTTTTTTTATACTTGTTTTTTCGGAATTCTTGAGTCTGAACATTATAAGTGGGTTCCTAACGGGAGTCGAAAGTTTAATTAAAGAGGGGGGATTGATTGCGGCAAAATAAATACATTTTGATTGTTGTTGAATTCTTGAGTTGATGACACAATTGCATGGTATATTTTGTGTTAAGGAATAGATGTTATAGTAGGGAGTAACATCATAACACTGATTTAGTGTGTGATACTCTGTGGTTATGTCTAATCAAGTGATGTAATTACTGATTATCTGAATATGTAATGCGATAACTTATGAGAAGTTTGAGTACCTAAGTTTGTATTCATCTGCACTAATGGTGGGGTGGTGTACGCACACCACAAATATCTTGTTGATGAATGAAACACTATGGCCTTAATTGTGACATATTATGTTTGTAACTATGTCTACGTCACAACGCCTCGGTAAAGTTGTTGCTTGACCAACCCAAAAGAAGAGACCTAGGAGCGGAATTGTTCCCGTAGCACCGCCGGCTCGTATAGGTCAGACGAGATGAATGGAGCCATGTTTTGTCCAAAGAAGGAGAAAATTGGTACAAGAAACATATTGAGGCATCTTACTTCTCTGATGTTTGCATTGATCGAGATAGTTTGGCTAGGGAATTAACGCAAATAAGAGAACTCCAACTAGGGTTTGCATTTTCCGAGCAGGATGAATATAACCTTAGCATTGTTCTTGAGTTCTATGCCAACTAGGTACCGGAAATGCTTTACCACTTTTTCAAGGTTCGAGGTAGAAACATGTCGATCACACCGGTGAGCATCAATGTTATGTTGGGCACGCTGAGCCACAAACCCATTAGTTTTAACCCCGCTAAATATTATACCTCCCTACCAGGATATCTGACACTTGATTTGCGGACCGCAGTCCATGGCTTAGTGGATCAAAAATTAGCAACAAGAGATATCACAAATCTGTTTCATATGCCCACATGCTCAGAGAGACGAGGGTTTGGTTGAAGGTCATGATAAATTTCCTAATTCCAGGCTTGCACTGCACGGACATTACCCCTGACAGGTTGTGTTTGTTGTATTTATTTATGACGTATATGAAGCTAAACATTGGGGCTGTCATTATATCAACAATGCGGAAGGCTCGGGTTCCCAAGGGCCACATGTATGCATTTAGGGGAATTATTACAAAGATGTGTCGTATTTCAGGTGTTCACGAGGATATCCTTGATTCATGGTACCACTGTACCCAGCAGCAGTGGAGATTACATGTACCAAAGGTCCTGACACTGATTTAGGCCTCAGTCTTACCACTGTGGAGCGTCACCAAAGAGATGAGTTGATCATAGCGACAATGTATGGTTTGGAGATGTTATGGAACATCACTGGTGATCGACCGTCTAATGTTGTAGAGCTTCCTAAGATTAACATGTGTTACCCACTAAATTCTCATGCTGAGGCATTATTGGGCATTGGTCCGGAGTTTAGGGAGCCGACAGAGGATGATATCCCAACGGATGAGGAGAGCTTTCGCATCGGCTCAGATGTCGACTCGGATTCTAAAGAAGAGTTGGATCCCACACATGGAGGTGATGATGTCAAGGGTAATGACGCTTTGGAGGATTGATGAAGGAGTTAATTACCATACCCTTCGAACATTGTTGATTTTTTTTTCGATTTTGGGTTCCTTGTAGTTGTTTACGTCTCTTTATCCAAGGATAGTCCCTTTGAACCATACAAAACGCAAAAAAAATTACAGGATTAAGTCTGTAGTCATAGATAGAGTTAAGTTTCCCAATGATAGATGGATGACGACCGTCTTAAGAAAAATTTTGTGATTTGAGTCGTAGGTGGATTATGATGAAGCCATAAGTTTGTGAAAATCATATGTATGAAAGAGCTTATTGAATTGATGTATGAATGCAGTAAAATTCTGGGCATGCTATGGAAATATGCAACTTGATCTTAAATGAACTGTCAATGTAACATGATTTTGTGCTAAAATTGATCTTTTTGAATACAACTTGTGCCATGAGTGATGAGCTTTGTGATGATATACATGACATGTTTTTGAGTCTAGGACTTGCCTAGGTTGTTAGTGAAGCGAAATGTAGATGCTATTGTGCTTAAAAAGATGACGACATGCTTTCTATGGAAATGGTGTAAAAACATAGCTTGTTCAATGTCCCTAGTCTAGCCCACTAAAGAAAGTAAACTAAATTTTGTTGGAACCCACAAAATAAGCCTAACCCCTTTTATTTATCTCATAGTCTTGATCCTTACCCCTAATGCATTATGTTAGGCTGAAAGGTAGAAACAAAGAAAACAAATATGGAGAGGGTGATGAGGCATAGTTGTGAGGGTAAAGGAAAGGAAAAGGTAAGGTAATGCCTATAAATAAGAAACTAAGTGTCTCTGGTCCATAAGACACTATGAACTTCACCGGAGGGAAACCCGAGTTGAAGGTGGCTAACTAAGTGACTACCTTGGTGAAGGCCCTGACCCTAACAAAGGGTATTGTGCACCTTAAGTCAAGAGAAATTTCTAAGTAAAGGGTGGATTTTGTTAAGTTCTAAAAATGTATAAAGGGGTAAGAAACCAAGTGCGAAGTCTGGTAATACTTAACAAAGAAGTGAGCGAATGAAATAGAGAAGTAGTTATTGTAGAGAAAAAGTTGAACATAGTGCAGTAGGGAGGACGAGTCACTATTGTCATTGAAATGAATCCACCTTGACCTTGAGCCTACATTACAACCCTAACAAATCCTATTTGATTTTGATCAAGATACTTCTCATTAGTAGATATGTACATAATGCGTAAGTTTATGGTTTTCAATGTATCCATGTGAATCTATTTTTGAGAGTGAGTTGTTTTTAATGCTAATTCCTTAAACTCTCTTTAATTGTAGCTTGTGTGTATGGATTGTTTATTTGTGTGAGAGGCATTTGTCGTATGAAGTAAAGTGATAAGCATGGGTGCACATGCTTAATAAGAGTGTTTGTTGCAAAAAGTTGTCAAATCGTTGATATAATATATGTATATCATAAAGAGAAATGTGGTGATTGAATTATGAGCAGATTTATGGGAGAAACGGTGGAAGCGCAGTCTAATGTAGTGAGTCTAGGTCTAGGACTAGTGAGTAGTCATTCAAGGATGAACAAAGCTTTAAGTGTGGGGTAGTGATCTTGGGCAAATTTATGTGCTCGTAATGCTACATATGTTCACATTTATGCCTAGTTTGAATTCAAAAAGTATGTGTTTATATTCGTATCAAGTAATTTATATATTTCTAAGCTAACGTACAAGATTAATCTTGTACGGAAGCTATTTGGGAGAAATGTGCACAAAAAGAGACAAAGGAAGCAATCTGAAGATTTGAGACAAAAAGAAGCGAGGAATAATATGAAGGAGATGCTCCAATGCAAATGCGGGCTGCCCTCGCGTCGCGCAAAGGAAGTAGAAAATCAGTTCAATAATTTAATTTGAGGCAAAACGCCTCCTGTCGCTCGCGCATCGCGTGATAGAGACTTTCACCTTGATCGAGAATCTGATAATAGCCGCGTATCGCGCGCCTGAAGCCCCGATTGTCCACTTTGGCTTTTCGAACACTTAAAAAACAACTCTTTGGAGTTTTTAAAGTTAATTCTCTATCTAGTTTCTTTTAATCTAATTTTGATGATTCATAACCATTGTAAGATTGATTATCGAATTATGAATAGCTAAATACCCTATTTCTAGGGTTGTGGCTACAGGATGAATGTAATCTTTTGAGTTTGATTTTTGGTTTATCATGAACTATCGCATAAATCTCTATTATGTTCTTATTTTTGGAATATCATGCTTTATCACCATTAAAAATAAATTTATTGTCCAAATCAAACTCGGGAGAGGAATAAGATGATAGAATGTGGGGCATAAAGAGCTTGTTGAACTCTAAATAGCTAGGGTTGATTCGTCTCTAGGATAGGGATATACCTAGAGACCATGCTTCCGTCACCATATACGAAGATAGCTTAATGCTCAATATTTAATTATTATATCCCCGCTCAACGATGTAGTTAGAGTGTTATTTATTGTAGGTGATTAGAGGTAGGGAGACCATGATCATATATCTAACCCTGTGATTCAGAGATTGGATAATTCAATAAATACCCATATTGAATGATATTGATTACATAATTCCTGATAAGAGTTGCAGCCATGGACCTTTTCCAGATCGTTATTTGAAAATTAAGAAATAGAATCGTAATAGTTATAATCCAGTTTGCGTCAGAAGTACATAATAATCAACCTTTTAAAAATCTTGAAATTTCACCTGCGTTGAATTACGAATTAGAAAGATTGACAAGTCTTGATCTTAGGTCCATGCGGGTACGATACCTGGGTCTAAAAAAGAGCAACTATATTACTTGAACAATCACGTGCACTTGCATGTGCGATGATCGCAACAGTTATAGTGTAGAATAAAACAGTAATTCACTTTTGGTTAAGACAAGATACATAGCTTGCTTTATGTATGCTTTTCTTCTATGTGATAGCTCGTTACTTCTAATTCTAGGTTATGTGTTCGCCTTACATTCAGATGGGACGTTAGTCGATGTTATCATGACCTGAGATTTTAGGTCATGATATATTGAATTAAATAGAAAAAAAGGAACAAAATGAAATGGACTTTTAAGAAATGTGAAATTAAATATTGTAGTTCATATATTTCTCTACCTACCAAGAATTTGTTTCTCTAAACCACATCAACACTTAGGATGGTCTTATGAAAAAAATTGGGGAGGCGGGAGGGATAATAGGACACTTGTAAAGATAAGTTATGTCCATGTAAATTTTTATATAGTTGAGGGTTCAGTCAATTGCATTATGTAGGGGAAGTATGGCATGTTCTAACGGCTCATTAGGTCGTTTTGGTTACAAGAACTTTTCACTCAATAAAAGACACTTTAAGTAAATTCTAAATGAGTATTTTGAACTATTCATTGAATATGGTTATTCAGTTGACAGATATTTACCAAATGCTTAATTTTTATTAATTGGTTGTTCGTGGGTCAAGCTCATAATTTATTTAAGAAAAAAATTTAATATGTCAATATTTTAACATTAAATAGGACCCATTATCAACACTTTCAATATTTGATAAAAATGTCAAAATTTTACTTTATTGTGTATCTTATTTATGTTTTTATTATTTGTTTTAATTGAAAGAATACAATTGTTAAATAACATTAAAGAGAAATTAGAAGAAAGAATAATTTGAAAATGAAGTAATTACTTCAAATTCTCTTTAGTTACAAAAAAAAATGACAAAGCTATTTGCATAGATGATGATATTTCTTATTATCGATTTTCAAGTTTCAATTGGTAATACTCGATATTTTATCAAATTATTTCATTAAAACATATTTTTCTGTTTGGATAGAAAGTTTGAAACGAAATAGGTCAAAAAATTGTTGGCAAGCAGCTTTAGAGAAGGAATTTTCTATTGGGACTTCGATAAAATTGGTAAAATACAATTTTGACCAGGTATTAGTTAATTGTTTCATCTTTAATATATTTCTAATTGATTATAATTTTGATATGAAATTATTCACATAATTGTAAAGTCTATCTATTTTATGTTTTGGGTCATAGATCGCCCATGTGGATCGACTCGACCTGACCCAAAATGTTATGTGAAAAAAAGGTGATATGTCTTAATTAAAAATAGGGGTGGGAATAGTTACTATTGATTGCTCCAATGATGAGTCCACGATCTAGACTTCTTTTGGGCTTTGTTTCAATAGATTGAAGAACAAAGCATGGACACTAATGGTTAAAAAGGAAAAATGCAACAGAAAGAACAAAGAGAAAAAGGCCAAAAGATCACCTAAACCATTGGGTGAGTCGTCGAATGGCCATGAGTTCACCTAATGTTCCAGAATTCCAAGACCTAAAGGAGAAAACAAGTCGGCAATGAAAAGGAGCAGTTGATGTATCGCCAAATGGTTCCGCGATGCAGTGTCATATCACCCAAAGTTCCAGAACTTGAAAATGTTGATGGCCAAAGAAAAATAGTGATGAAAATGACCAAAGGGCGGGTTGTGGAGTGGATCGATGATCTCGACTTATTGCATCGAGTGGTCCTTCACAGTACATTTTTGGGCAACTATAAATACATATTTAAATTCTTAGTGTAGTATCTAATTTCAATAATTTTCTATTTTAGTGATATTTTAGACTCTAGAGTGGAGTTGAATATTCTTCATCTTAGACCTCTGTTAAACAATATTATCTTACCCAGTTGATGGAAACAAAATTTTTGTAAAGATTTCTACCTTTTTATTATGTCTAGCTAAAACCCCAATTCTTGGGGTGTGGTTATGTGATTATGAGTTGATTTATCTACTAGTATTTTTAAATTATAGTTCATTTTTTGTTTAAAGGTGATTTTATTTTGTAATTATGGTTGAATTTAATTGCTTATAGTTGCAAATACAATCTTAATTTTGTGTTTTTGCTTGCTAGAGAAAGAGATTTTAAAACTTAAAATACTGAATTGATGGTCTGTGGGTATTGGGTTTTCATGGGTTCAGCTCGAGAGAGTAAAACCTAAATCCTTTCCACACATTCAGCTCGAGAGAGTGAATGGACTAAAGTAAAGGTTGTGCTTAACTGCTGCTTATTGGTGTTCGAGAGAACCAAATTTATTCGAAGTTAATTGTTCGAGAGAAAGTTTATCCGCACTAAAGTCTATTTATTCACTAACTTGCAGTGGTTTACTATTTATTGTAGTTACCCAATTGTTGACCTAAGCCCAATCCAATCACATCCCAAGAACTCGTCTCTATATTCGTATTTTTGTGTTATTTGCTATTTTAGTTGATAATTAACTACAAACCCCTTTGATATTTGACCCTCGTGTCACCCCAAACTTGAATTATTTTTTTTCATAATTGTTTTTTAGCTATGATTGACTTAAGCAAATTCGTACTTTTCCATTGATTCTCATTAACAAACCACTCTCTTAGGACTCGACCCCAACTCACTAGTTGAGTTGTATTACTACTTAACGATTGTTGACGCTTAGTATTGGATGAAGTGTCTTCGTGTCACGATCAGGGAGTACCCCCTAGACGTAACTGACGTCTTCGTCCTTGATGAGGAATTTTCCCTTAACATTCATCATAACACATAATAGGTCAAAAATGCAGAAAAATTTAAAACTTTTACACGTGTCATATATGGAGTTTACATAGACTCCTTGCTTATTGAAGCTTACATAGGCTTATCGTTTAGGCTACATAACTAATACATAGTAAATAGTCTAAATAACATTGTCTCACATGAAACTATCTAAAGCGTATTACAACATTCTGGCGTAGCTCATACTTCAATACAAAGAGCCACATATAGGCTTACATTAATAGTCTCAAAAGTGAAGGAATAAATAAGTACTTTTATACATAACAACATCACGACTAGAGTAGATGAATGGCAACATTCCCAGTTTTGAGGACTCACCAATAACATAGGGAAAAGTACAAGTCTTCTTGCAAAGTGGTATAGAAGCTCTTCAATGATCAGAACATACAATGGTTGGTAAAATGGAAGAAATATGGTTAGTACAAACCACATGTACTAAGTATGGTTCTATGGATAAAATCATCAATGCATGAGAAAAGGAACAATTTATTCAAAACCTTGCTTAATATCACACAAACTTATTAAGCACATATAAGGAACATCATAAGTCAACCCAACACATAAGCAACTAAATGTATAAGCACCTCAAACAATACTTGTGCAATGCCAAGAGTAAAATTACATAACCCTATCCAAGGGTAAGTATCACTTTGATCCACCTAATTCATGAATACAACATAGCTTAATATTTCGTCATAAACTACTTAATTCATAAAACCATACATGACTTGACATACAGAGCATATAATCAAAAAATTTACTAAGATCATCCCTTAAGATCCCATATGTGCAATGTGTAAGAGAATTCTCATACCCTCCCTCACACTATGTAGTAGCCTTTAAGACAACCCTAATAAGAATTCACATACTTAACTTGTTCATTTACTATTACTTTAGGGAAATAAGTGAAATAACCAACATTAGACCATGTGAGCTACACGGAATCCGGTGTTCTCCTCCCATACCGAAAAGAGAGGGTTAACACTTGCCTATGGTGTAACCAATCATACATAGCTATCTAGGTGGATCCACTAAGTTATAGTCCAATGTGGGCACATAGTTAAGGTTCAAGGAGATTGCTACAAGAAACCTTCACTTTCGTGGAGGTTTCCATCTCATGAGACAACACAGATCTTGAACACATATCTTGGGAATCCGGACTTACTAGACGTGAAGCAACTCATGTGGGAGACCGGACTTACTAGACATGAGACCTCCATCTCATTTACATGCCCTTTCGATGCTAAGACTTTATTCCCTTTATTTATCATCTTATTTCATTATACAAGTTCACATTAGTCTCCTCTAGGCCACTATGTAAACATCTTATCATAATAGCTAATAGGTCATTATAAGTGAGAACAATCCTTTCACTTTAGAAACCACTAATCAAGTGAGTAAACCTTTCAGTTAACACTTTATTATAATCATGAGAAACTACTTTCAATCGTGTAATAAGTATATCATAATATTCATACATACTTCACGTCTAATTCAATTGTCTAGGGTTAAGGATGAGGCATACTTATTATCTAAATTACAACCACGAATTAGACATAATAGCATTACTATCTAAGCAACTCATAATTCATAGTTGAATTCAAGAAGAATCATTCTTCATACCTCATTGTCCATTCATTTCCTTTATACTTCAATTACCAAATAATACATAACCAATGCATAAACAAGGTAAATCCAAGAACTAATACATAGAAATTAACATTCTTTATAATCATATACTCATCATCCATCACAATTTCCATGGAATTTCAAGACGTAATGGGTTTATGGAAGAACAAGGGTTCAAGGGGAAATATCTAGTGATTACCATAAATTAACCATCAATACTTAGTAAAAACAATGAAAAAAGACCATAAATCATCATAATCGAATAAAAATTTTGTTTTGAAAACAGAACCCGTGTCTAGATTGAAGACCTAGTCATGGAGAGTATGAAAACCATAGTTGAAGGAGCCTCTTGGGGAAAGGATCCCAAGAGTGAAAGAAACCATACCTTAGTGATGATCTTTCCATGAATTTGAGATGAAATCATTGGTGAATTCTTCCTAATCTTAGAGCTTTAGTGTTTATTCAATTGAGGTTTGAGAGAAGTTGGAGCTAAGTGGGTTTGGAGAAATAATGGGATGTTAGGTGATTTAATGAGTTGCAACCCTTTTTATTGTACCTAACTAACGTGATTAACCGCCCCTAATACCCTAATTAATTACCTAATGAATTGACTAACTAACCCAACTTAATTAAAATGTGGCAGTGAAGTGGGGTTCCAAATGACGAAATCCCGTCTACAGTCCATCGAACAAACCACGGTGCCAAACTAGTGCTTTATGGTTTTGGTCAGAGAGGGCCATTTTTGGAGATTTTGGTGGATTGAATAAGTTTCAATCAATGAGCCACAACTACGGATAATCTTTCAAATAACGGTACGTCATTTGTGCTCGTGGTTGCACACTATAAATTGGGCAGTTTTAGGGTTAATGGATGGGTCCGCCTTAAGGACCCCTAGAGTGGTCCTTGGGGAGTCGTACATAAACATTTTGAACCTAAGCATACTCTAATACACGTCTAGTACCTTTTTACCAAGTTTTATGAAATTTCGGATCTCAAAACCCCTCGAAACATCTCTAGGCACAGTAGCATCATTTTCACTTGTTTACGAGCGTCATGGTTGTTTCTTGAAATTTCGATTCAAACACTTTCTAATTAGTTTCAGTATCTTATTTTAGGATTAAAAACATTGTTTCAAGTCTTAAATAATTTTATGAGACTCTAGACTAAGTCATGAACTTCCAGAGTGTCACATTTCTAGACCACTTTGCAAGAAGACTTGGACTTTTCCCCCAAGTTATTGGTGAGTCCTCAAGTTTGAGGATGTTGCCATTCTACTACTCTAGCCATGATGTTATTATGCCTAAAGGCACTTATTCATTCCTTTACTTTTGAGACTATTGTTTTAAGCCTGTATGTGGCTCTTTGTATTGAAGAATTGGCTATGGACGAATGTTGTAATACTCTTTAAATGGTTTAATGTGAGACAATGTTAGTAGACTATTTCCTATGTATTGGTTATGTTGACTAAACGAGAAGCCTATGTAAGCTTCAATATGCGACGAGCCTATGTAAACTCCATATATCATACATGAGAGGTCTATGTATACCTCACAATGTAAAAGTTTTAAATTTTTCCGCATTTTTGACTTAAAATATGTTATCACAAATTCTAAGGGCTTGTCCAAGACCTCTTAGAGGATGAAGACGCTGGTTACATCTAGGGGGCGCTCCCTGATCGTGATAAAATTGGTAGCAGAGCATCAAGTTGAAGTAATCTTAAGATTGATGTCTCACTAAACCACGTCTATGTAGAGTATTGTTCATTGGTGTGAAGCGCACCACACTTATGAATGAGAGGCTATGTGATGATTAGGAAATTCTCATCTTCTTGGTCATCGTTCCTCAAGAGTCTTGACTCTTTGTGTACTTTCTACTAATATCTCTATTATGATTATAAGAAATGAATACAAGAAGGAACAACGCTCGAAGGGCCAAAGAAGAAAATGTGAATGAGGCGTTTCCCCGTCAAACTCCTCAAAACCCTCAAGTCATATTCAATAAGGGGCTATGTCTAATGTGGAGATACGAGCAGCCATTCATAGTTTGACTCAAGTGTTAAATACTCAAGTTACTAGGGACACTAGGGTGCAAGTGAAACCCAATGCTAGCATCACTGCATCAAGGATAAGGGATTTCACAAGTATGAATCCTCCAACTTTCCTTGGCTTCAAGGTGGAAGAAGACCCATAAGGGTTCATAGATGAAGTACTCAAAGTGGTGGATGCCTTGGGTGTGACTTCTCAAGAAAAGGCGGAACTAGCCGCCCATCAACTCAAAGATGTGTCTCAAATTTAGTATGAACAATGTAACGATGAGAGGCCGTTTAGAGAAGGCCGAATTACTTGGGGGGCTTTCAAGTCAGCTTTTCTTGATAGGTTCTTTTCCTTGGAATTAATGGAGATAAAAATGCAATAATCCATTAATCTTCGCCAAGGGAATATGAATGTGAAGGAGTATAGCCTCAAGTTCACTCAACTCTCCAAGTATGCTCCTACTATAGTGGCAGATTTCAGGGCCAAGATGAACAAATTCGTTATGGGGGTATACGATATTCTGATTAATGAGTGTAGGTCAGCTATGTTGATTCCTACCATGGACATGTCTCATCTCATGGTTCATGCCAAACAAATTGAGGAACAAAAGCTTAAGCAATTTGGTAGGGTGTTAAAGAAGACGAGAGCAGAAGATGGATATTCATCCAAGACTAGAGTTGAAGTGCAAGATAAGCAAAGGTTCAAGAGGATTTTTACAACCAAGGCCCTTATAACAATCCAAAGGTTAAGAAAGGTAAAGGGTCTACACCCAAGCCTCAAGAGGAGAGAGGTAGTGGTCCCTATGTTGAGAAGTCTATTCGTGCTAAGTGTGGTAGAAAACATGAAGGCAAATGTCAAATCGGCACGGGTAATTGCTATAATTTTGATAAAAATGACCACATGAAGAAGGATTGTCTTATGATTAAAGCTCAAGGAGGAATTATTTTCAAGCACAAGCAAGTGCTCCTAATCCATAAGCTCCATAGAAGAACCGCTTATATGCTCTTCGCTCTAGGGGTGATCAAGAGGATTCCCCTGATGTTGTCACTGGTATGCTATAAGTGTATTTCATTATTGTTTATGCTTTATTAGATCACGGTGCCACATTATCTTTTGTAACTCCTTTAGTGATCATGAAGTTTGACGTGTTATCCGATGTTCTAAATGAACCTTTTTCGGTTGTTTCCACAGTCAGTGACACTGTTATTACTAAAAGAATCCATTGAAATTGTCTTATAATGTTTCCTAGTAAAATGACTTGGATTGATATGGTAGAAGTTGATATGATTGATTTTGATGTCATTTTGGGGATGGATTGGTTGCATGCTTGTTTTGCTTCTATAGATTGTAGAACAACGGTAGTTAAGTTCAAATTCCCAAATGAACCCGACATAGAATGGAAAGGGGGAAACTCAATCATTAGAGGTCATATCATTCGTGTCTCAAGGACCATAAAATGATATATAAGGGATGTCTCTATCATGGTGTGAGGTTCAAGGACCTTGAGTTCGAAGCTCCTCCTTTAAAGTCGGTCCCTGTAGTGAAATATTTTCCGAAAGTCTTTCCTGATGACTTGCCCAAAATTCCTTCCTAAAGGAAAATAGACTTCGGTATTGACTTAATGTCGTATACAAATCCCATCTTAATCCCTCCTTACCGGATGGCTCCAGCCAAATTAAAGGAAATAAATCTTCAACTTAAGGATTTACTAGACAAAGGCTTTATACAACCTACTATTTCTCCATGGGGCGCTATGGTATTGTTTGTCAAAAAAAAGGACGGTTCTTTTAAAATGTGCATTAATTACCGCCAACTAAATAAGGTCACCGTAAAGAACAAGTATCATCTCCCTAGGATTGACGAATTGTTTGATAAACTACAAGGGGCAAGCTACTTTTCTAAGATTTATTTGAGGTCGGGGTATCACCAAATCAGGTGAGAAGTAAAGACATTCCCAAAATGGCTTTTGAACTAGGTATGGTCATTATGAGTTCATATGTCTTGGTGTATTCTAAAAGTTAGGATGAGCATGTGGTCCATTTGAGGGTTGTTTTCAAGTCCTCAAGGAGCATCAACTCTTTACTAAGTATAGTAAGTTAAATTTTGGTTGAGATTGGTTGCTTTACTCGGCCACATTGTTTCTTGTGAGGGTTTAGAGGTCGATCAAAAGAAGACGTAAGCTGTTAGAAATTTTCCTAGACTCGAACTCCCACCGACATGAGGAGTTTCTTGGGTCTAGCTGGGTATTATAAAAGGTATATTGATGGGTTTGCGTCCATTGCATATCTTTTGACAACATTAACCCAAAATAAAGTTAAATATGAGTGGTTGGAGGCTTGTGAAAGAAGCTTCCAAGAGTTGAGAAATAAGCTAACCTCCACCCCAGTGTTAACTTTACCAGAGGGTACTAAGGGTTTCCTAGTTTATTATGACACTTCTAGAGTAGTTTTGGCTTTTTTCCTCGTGCAACATGGTACGGTGATAGCTTATGACTCTAGGTAACTCAAGGTTCATGAGAAGAACTATCCAACTCATGACCTTGAATTGGCGGCCTTGTGTTTGCCTTGAAAATATGGAGGCATTATCTTTATGGGGTACATGTGGACTATTTGCTGACCACAAGAGTCTTCAATATGTATTTAATCAATAGGAGTTGAATCTCTGACAAAGAAGATGGTTGGAGTTATTGAAAGATTATTACATGAGTGTTCTCTACCACCCCATCAAGACCAACGTGGTTGCGGATGCTCTAAGTTGCATGACCATGGGTAGTGTGTCTCATGTGGAAGAAGCTAAGAAAGACCTAATGAAAGATATTAATTGGTTGGATCTAATAGGTGTTTGTCTAGAAGATTATCCAAATGGTGGTTTTGTGATCCATTATAACTCTGAATCATCTTTAATGGTTGAGGTGAAGTCTAAGCAACATCTTGATCCACTATTGAATAAAGTTGAAGGAATCGGTTCTTGGTAAGCTTAATGAGTCATTCTCCCGGGGGGATGGGGTGCTTAGGTACCGAGGTAGGTTGTGTGTGCCGGATCTTGATGAATTAAGAAAGATATTTTGGAGGAAGCTCATGGTTCCCGATATTCTATTCATCTGGGTGTCACCAAAATGTATCGGTGATCTTCAAGAGATCTATTGGTGGGATGGTTTGTCAAGGGACATACGGATTTTGTGGCCAGGTGCCCTAATTGTCAACGTGTAAAGGTCGAGCATCAAAAGCAAGGTGGTTTGAATCAAGTAATAAATGTTCCTACTGGAAGTTGGAAGACATTAACATGGACTTTGTAGTGGGTTTGCCTCGGATACGAAAGCAAAATGACTCAATATGGGTTATTTTAATTAGGTTGACGTAATCCATGCACTTTATCCCTGTTAGGTCTACTTTTTGGTCAAAAGAGTATGCTAGAATATATATTAACAAGATTTTTAGTCTACAGGGATCCCGTTGTCTATCATATTGGAGAGACGTGCTCAATTCACTTCTCGTTTTGGAGGTCTTTTCAAAAAGGGTTGGGTACTCAATTGAAGCTTAGAACCGCTTTTCATTCTCAAACGGATGGTCAAGTGGAGCGTACCATTCGAACCCTAGAGGATATGTTAAGAGCTTGTGTGATTGATTTTAAGGGGAATCGGGACGATCACATACCATTTATTGAAATCTCTTCCAACAATAGCTACCATTCGAGTATCTCCATGGCTCCTTTTGAAGAAATTTATGGTATAGGAGATGTAGGTCTTTTATTGGGTGTTTTGAGTTAGGTGAGTCTTCACTCTTTGGTCCCGAGATAGTCTATGAATCTTTGGAAAATGAATGGGTGATAAGAAGTAGGTTGAAAATAGTCTATCGTTGGAAAAAGTCTTATGACGACAATAGAAAAAGAGACCTAGAATTTGAAGAAGGTGATCGGGTGTACTTGAAAATTCCACCTATGAAAGGGGTGATGAGATTTGGCAAAAAGGTGAAGCTTAGTCCTGGTATGTGGGTCCATATGAGATACTGCAACAGGTCAGAAAGGTGTCTTATGAGTTTGAAATTACCTAGTGAACTAGCTTCGATTCATCCAGTATTTCATGTTTGCATTCTAAAGAAATGTGTAGGAAACCTGGTTTTAATGCTCGTTTTGAAGGGTTAGGGGCGGATGAGAACCTTTCTCATAAAGAGGTTCCGGTGGAGATCCTAGATCGTCAAGTCAAAAAGTTGAGGAATAAAGAGTTTGTCTACATAAAAGAGCTATGGAGAAACCATTTATTTGAGGGTGCAACATGGGAGGTTGAGGCCGACACGAAGTCCCGCTATCCTCATCTTTTTCTTCTTTAAGGTTAGTAGTTCCTCCTAAAATGAAAATGAAGAATAATGTGAATGTGACATGTCCTTTTTTCTAAGTATATGCACAATTTAGTAAGGATTCATGTTAAAATGAGTTTTTCATGAAAAGTGCTTTGTGTTAACTTGAACTAATGTGAAATTCATGTTTTTGCATTCTTGAGATTTTTGGGTGTCTTGATGTTGTCTTGAGAGAAGAATAGCATGGTAACTCTCTAGTGTCATTTTGAGCTCATGTTGATATTGAGAAGGTAGTTCCTGATTATGTGTTGTGAATTGTGATTTGAGTTGCTATAAGTAATGCCATGGTTATGTGTTGAATGGAGTTGTGAAGTGCTCCTATGAGTTGTGACTCATTATGATAATATGTGTTGCTTGTTGGGATTCTAGTATTGGGTCTATCCTTTACCTACGAAAATATTTAGATGTCATTCGTGGACGAATGTTCCTAAGAGGGGATAATGTGACACTCCGGAAGTCCATGACTTAGTCTAGAGCCTCACAAGATGATTAAAACTTGAAACACTATTTTTAAGCCTAAATAAGGTATTGAAACTAATTAGGAAGTGTTAGAATCGAAACATCAAGAAACAACCATGACGTATAGAAACTAGTGAAATTGATGCTAGTGTGTCTTGGCATGTTTCGAGGGATTTTAAGAGTCGGAATTTAATGAAACTTGGTAAAAAAAAAAGTTCTAGACGTTTATTAGAGTATGTTTAGGGTTGAAACGTCCAGGTACGACTCCCAAGGCCCACCCTAAGGGTCATTGAGGAGGACTCATCCATTGACCCCAAAACGGCCCAATTGACAATGTGCAACCACAAGCACAAACGACGAACCATCATTTGAACAATGCTCTGTTATTGTGTCTCGGTTGTTGACATTTATTCAATCCACCGAAATCTTAAAAAGTGGCCCTCTATGACCAAAACCACGGAGCACAGTGTCGTGGTTTGGTCTACGGACCATAGACAGGGTTTTGTTGTTTAGAATCCTACTTTACTGCAACGTTTTTAATTAAGTTGGATTAGTTAGTTAATTATTTAGGTAGTTAATTAGGGAATTAGGGTGGTTAGTTATTTAGGGTCGATAAAAAGGGTTCCAACTCATTAACTCACCTAACACTCCATTATTTCCCCAAACCCACTTAACTCCAACTTCTCTCTAGCTTCTCTCTCCCCATAGTCAAACCTCCGTTGAAGTAACACTAAAGCTCCAAGATTAGGACGAATTCACCAAGGATTTTTTCTTATATTCATGGAAATATCATCACTAAGTTATGGTTTCTTTCACTCTTGGGATCCTTTCCCCAAAAGTCTCCTTCAACTATGATTTTCAAACTTTCCAAGACTAGGTCTTCAATCTAGACATCGGTTCTCTTTTCAAAACGAAATTTTTATTCAATTATGATGATTTATGGTCTTTTATCATTGTTTAACTAAGTATTGATGGTCAATTGTTGGTAATCACTAGACATTCCCCCTTTAACCCTTGTTCTTCCCTAAACCCATTATGTCTTGAAATTCTATAGGAACTGTGGAGGTTGATGAGTATATGATTATGAAGAATGTTAATTGCTATGTATTACTTCTTGAAATTTACCTTGTTTATAAATTATTTATGTATTCTTTGGTAATTGAAGTATGAAGGCAATGAAAGGGCAAGAAGGTATGAAGAATTATTCTACTTGAATTCAATTATAAAATATGAGTTACTTAGATAGTAAGACTTTCGCGGTCGCCCTCACTAAACCAACTTGAATCTGAACTACGATTCAGATCAAGTCTTACCGAAATAGGATTTCCTTTTCGTGCCATATGCGCTTAGACTTTACTTTTTCCCCCTTTTTCTTCCCGGTCCAATATTTGTTCTCGAAGGTCTTCGTTTCCGTGTAGAATCAAAAAAATGCTCTTATGTCTAATATGTGGTTGTGATTTTGATGATAAGTATGCCTCATCCTTAAACCTAGACAATTGAATTAGTCGTGAAGTATGTGTGCATATTATGATATGGTTATTATATGATTGAAAGTAGTTTCTCATGATTATATTAAAGTGGTAAGTGAAAGATTTACTCACTTGATTAGTGTTTTCTAAAGTGAAAAGATTGTTCTCACATATGATGACCTATGAGTTATTATTATAAGATGTTTACAAAGGGGCCTAGAGGAGAATAAGGTGAACTTGTATGATGAAATAAGTTGATTAAAAAAGGGAATAAAGGCTTAGCACCGAAAGAGCATATAAATGAGATGGAGGTCTCACGTCTAGTAAGTCCGGCCTCCCACACGGGTTTCTTCAGGTCTAACAAGTCTGGATTCCCAAGAGATGTGTTATCACATGAGATGGAAACCTCCACGTCTAGAAAGTCAATGTTTATAGTAGCAATATCCTTGACCCTTAAATTATGTGCCCACATAGGACTATCACTTAGTGTATCCACCTAGATAGCTATGTATGATTGGTCACACCTTAGTCAAGTGTTAACTCTCTCTTTTCGGCGTGGGAGGAGAACATCGGTTTCCATGTAGATCACATGGTCTAATGTCGGTCATTGCATTTATTTCCTTGATGTAATAGTAAATAAACAGGTTAAGTATGTGAATTCTTATTAGGGTTGTCTTAAAGGCTACTACATAGTGTGAGATAGGGTATGGGACTTCTCTTACACATTGCATATGTTGGATCTTAAGGGATGATGTTAGAAATGTTCTTGATTATATGCTATATATGTCAATTCATATACGATTTTATATATTAAGTAGGTTATGATGAAATATGAAGTTATGTTGTGTTCATGAAGTATGTGGATCAAAGTGATACTTAGCCTTGGATAAGCTTATGGGGTTTTAATCTTGGCATTGCAAAAGTATTGTTTGAGGTGCTTATACATTGAGTTGCTTGTGTGTTGGGTTGACTTATGATGTTCCTTGCATGTACTTAATAAGGTTGTGACACACTAAGCATGATTTAGACTAAATTGTTCCTTTTCTCATGAATTGATGATTTTATGCATAGGAATCATACCTAGTACATGTGATTTGTACTAACTCATATTTTTTCCTTTTTACCAAACATTGTAGGTTCCATTCATTGAAGAGCTTACCACTTTGGAAGAAGACTTGAATTTTTCCCCCAAGTTATTCGTGAGTCCTCAAGTTCGGGGTTGTTGTCATTCTTCTACTCTAGACATGATGTTGTTACGTCTAAAGGCACTTATTAATTCCTTTAGTTGTGAGACTATTTTTGTAATCCTATATGTGGCTCTTTGTATTAAAGTATGGGCTATGCTGTTGTGGTACTCTTTAGATTTTTTAATGTGAGACAATGTTATTAGACTATTTCCTATGTATTAGTTTTTTTGCCTAAACGACAAGCCCATGTAACCTTCAAAAAGCAAGGAGTCTATGCAAATTACAAATATGATACGTGAGAGGTCTATGTATACCTCACTATGTAAAAATTTTAAATTTTTCCACATTTTTTACCTATGATATGTTATAATGAATGTTGAGGGCTTGTCCAAGTCCCCTTTGAGGACAAAGATGTCGGTTACGTCTAGGTGGTGCTCCCCGTTCGTGACACTTTGATAACATTATACAATCATCCAACATACATAAACCTTTATCTTAAATAGAGAAATTTTACGCTCTAGAAACTGAAGAAAGAAAACAGAAAAAAGTGGACACTTTGAACACAACATTTTCTAAGAAAAAAGCACTAACGAAAAGATATTTAGTGTGTGAATCATTTACCTTGTTTCCTTGAGATTCAAGTTTGTCTTGGAGTAGTTCTTCAAAGAAAAGGATCTCGTCGATTTTTTGCTGCAAAACATAATGTTCACAATTCATCGATTTCTATCTATAAATCCTACAAATGGCATCAGAGCCTGGTTTAATTATTCCCTCTTTTAATAATGATTGGAATACTCTAGATGAATGAATTGATAAATTTTAACTATAACAATAAGTATGTTTATTTTTTTCAATTATCGATCTATTTATTTTGGTACTCGATATTCCATTATGAGTAGAAAAAAATAAAATATTTACTGACCTAAGTATTGTTTCTTACTTGCGGCTCTTTCGTGGAATTTTGTTGATGTTTTTTTTTATGTTTCTCTTTTTTTTTCATGGAAGTAACGGGAAAAGATGAGTAATATTTATAAAGAGTTATTTTATAGGTTGAAAAGGAAAAAAACTTTGACTTGGATAAGCACTTAAAAAGGTCAACTTCTGTTTCTTTGTTATTAAATAACAAAAAAATAGAAAGAGAGTTTAAGGTACAATCCATATTTATTTTGTTAAGGATTAAAAAGGAAAAATTAATGGTCTAACAATGTCAAATTCGATCCTGTGGACCTTTCTCTTTATTTATTTTTTTATTTTATCTTTTTCTGTAAAGATTAAGGAGGAAAAAAGGTGGTCCCAATATTTAAATAAAAAGGGAGTTTCTTTTTGTCTGTTTCTGTTAAGGATTAAAAAGAAAAAAGAAAATGGTCCAATTTATTTAAATAAAATACTTATATCATTTTCTTTGGAATCATAAAGAACTACCTTTTTTTATGAAAAATATTTTTTAAAAAAATATATTTATTTTGTTATTTACTTTAATATAAGATTTTTCAAGTGGTCAAATTACATTATGGTTGACTTTGAATTTTTTTAAGGCCATGATTCATCTTCTTTACTTAATGAAGAATGTGATCTCTTGTTTTGACTAGATTATGATTTTCATATGTGTATTAAAATTTGTCGTGAAAAATTCTTTTAGTCCTTTAAATTCCTTAAACGGTTCCTTGTCTCCTATGAGATATATGTGACATACGTTGTCGCATTAAGTGGTACTAACCATATTTCCGTTTTATTACCATTTCAGATATGATTGCATGGGAACATTCTCAAATTACTCCTAGGAGGAGTTCTCAGAGTCAAGTAAAGGGACAAGGTAGGAGAGCAAGCCACCGTAAAACATGTTTTCGAGAGCGTGAAATCATACAGATTGGTGTCCCAAGGGTGACACAAAATCTATCAAGGAACCAAAGCACCATTCCAAGTGAAAAAGAAAAGAATTTAAAGAATTTGAGTCATTGAAGATGTCCCGTAATATTTTAGCACGTGAGTTTATTCACCTTTTTGAAATAAAATGGGCTGAACTGATAGATAAATAAGAAAATTTCATATTCTATAGCCTTATCTTATTTAAAAATTGCTCTCTGTGAAACTTTCAGTAGTAGATTGACTAATTTTTATCATGAAATTTGGCCCAGTCAACCTTTTAGGATTTACATTTGTTGCCTTAAAAACATGTGGGAGGATTTTAGACTTTGAATTACTTGTTTATTTTTTTTAAATGTATGAATTATGTCGTTTGTTTTTCTCTCAAATTATGTTATTTGACTTAAAAATTCTTGTAATCAAAGTCGCAGTATATTAATTATACAATTTAAGAAATTATATTTGAATTTTCATTGAATTTTTAGTTTGTAGATAATGATTGGATGTATACATGTCTTTTCAATTTTGCATTAAACATGAAATTTTTATGAGAATTAATTTGCTTGAAAGTATATGTCGCATGAATAATTTATTAAAATTATTGACTAATTATATGTCAATAACATACATGTGTCACGTCCCGTCACTTGCCAGAAAAATTTTGCATTCAGATTGGGGCGGAAGATTCTAGAGTTGGGGAGAGTTTTATAGAAAACTCTAGAAGCCCTTAGACATTTCAAGAAGGCTATAGAATTCCTTAGAATTATCTATAATTCCATAGAAAATATCTTTGAAGACTTTGGAATACCCTAGAACATGTAGAGAGTTCTAGAGAGGGACTAAAGTATAATTATTAGAAGGACTTATAAAGTAATTATTATTTACACTTAGGCCCTTAGGAAGTAGTATAAATAGACGTGTATGTCATTTTTAAATCACCCAAAAAAGTTGTAAGCAATGTAATCTAAAGCCTTTTTCCAAATTTTTCTAAGTCTTTATTTGCATTCACTTAGTGATCATAGTCTTAAAGGCTTACTTGAGCTTACAAGATCTTGAAAGATTAGTGAATAAGTTGTCAAGTGCCGCACAGAGCTATACCAAAAACTATAAGTCCATGACAATGTTTATCGGAGAAAAGGTTCCATACTATGGTAATCGATAACGAAGGAGACATAAATGGCGCTAGCATCAACAACGTCCGTCTGGAGGGAGGAAAGAATCTGTAAGGGAAAGAAGCACCAAAAGAGTAGTGAGGAAATATTGCTCGACCCCACACCAAGCAAGGTGCTAATATCTCATTCACTTTCGACCACTGAAGAAACTGATGATTACTGTAGCGAGGATCCTATTCACGTCACACCTGGAGAGAAGTGGATCACAAAAGGTTGAAATGATGAGGCAGGCGCTGGAGATATTAGGTCGGCGTTTCCATGTGGTCGATGGCAAGTTCAAGACTCTCAAGGACTTTACCCTTGAGGAGACCGAGAACCTCTGCAAGGAGTTGAAGGGACGCGAGTGTGCCGAGTTCGAGATGAAGGAGGCTATCCGTTCCTTGGAGTGTCGGCTCATGTAGGCATTGAGCACGATTGAGGACCATGAAGGCCGAGATGAAAGCACTCAAGGAGGGCGTAAAAGTTAAGGATTATCATCACTTGACCAATATAGGGAGGCCATGGTCGAGGTACCCAATCCATCTATGTTTAAAGGCGTTCATGACGTGTAAGAGGTGGAGAATTTCCTGTGAACATAGATAATTACTTCAAGTGTAACCGAATGAAGAGCGACTAAAATAATCTCAACACCGAAGTGTTGTATCTTTCGAAGATGGACATGTTATGGTGGAGGTGTATAGAGTCAGAAATAGAGAAGGGAACTTGTACCATTGACACTTAAGAGCAATTCTAAGTGGAGTTCAAGAAGGCGTTCTTCCCTAATATTGTCATCTATAAGGTGAAGCGCAAGTATAAGGATTCGAATCAGATGGGCAGCATACGCGCATACATGAGGAGTTCACTACCCTGACACTTCAAATTCCTAACCTCACAGATGATGATATGTTGTTCCACTTCATGGATGGGCTGCCAAACTGGGCAAGGACAAAGTTGGAATGCCGACAAGTGAGGACTATTGATGAAGCTATCACGCAGACAAAAGTTTTGACAGACTTCAAGCAAAAGAAGCCCTACAGAGCTAGAGGAGAGAAAGTGAAAGGTCATCATGACCATGGTTGGGGAGATCATAGAAAATTCGAGGAGCAAAAGTCACATACCAAGAAGAATGATACCAATAAGTCTGATGGAGAGAAGTATGGATGTCATGGCAACACAAAGAGAAAGGAGGAGCCTATAGAGAGGAAGGGTTTCTACATACGTGATGGGTTGCATGGCTATGAAAGGTGCCTGAATCGAAGATCCTTGGTGCTATCCTGCGAGAGTGGAAAGAGAACGATGCAAAATAGAAAGTACAAGGCATAGGTCTACGTGGAGCCATCACGAAGCAACCAGGGAAGCAAAAAGAGTATAGTGTGTAGTATGTCGATATCACGATCAAAGAAAGACATGTTCATCCTATGATCAACACTGGTATAGAGGCCAATATCATTACCAAGATAGCAGTGAAAAGGTTGGGGCTGACTTGCAGTACAAGTAACGCCCAACTAAGGACGGTCAATGCACCACCGACTGTCGTGTCTAGAGTCGCGCAAGGAGTAAGCATCACGCTAGGAGAGTGGCAAGGTAAGACAACCTTCATTGTCGCTCCTTTAGATCTCTTTGATATAATTCTTGGGAAAGAGTTATTCCAACAGTTCCACGTGGTGATCAATACTTACCTTCACTGACTTCTAGTCATGGAGCAAGGAGTAAGATGCATAGTGCCCTTGGTAAAAGGTACCGAAGATGGAAAAACAAGTTCGTCTAACCATTTTTCATCTTTGAAGAAGCCCTAAGAAGAAGGATCCAGTGTTTATAAACATCATTGCAAGTTGTAAAGAAGAAAATGGTGATAAGGGTCCTTTCCACCTCGCACAAAGAAGGTTCTAAAAGAAAACAATGTCGTGATGACAACGAAGTCATTAAGGAGCTTAACTCCTACGAAGGAGGTAAATCATATGACCGAGCTGAAAGAGATTAGGAAGCAACTGAAGAAGTTGCTTGAGGGAATTGACCGAGTCAATGGACTACTGGTTGTGCATGCACAAGACGTGGATGCCTATGCAGCGGTAATTCAATACGGTCGTCGCATCAATAGGTGGAGGAGAGTGTTATTCCCTCTACTTGCTAGACAAATTTTGCATTTGGATAAGGGCGGAAGACTCTAGATTTGTGGAGAGTTTATAGAAAATATTAAAAGCCCTTAGACATTCCAAGAAGGCTATAGAATTCCTTAGAATTTTCTAGAATGCCATAGAAAATATCTTGGAAGACTTTAGAATACCCTAGAACATGTAGAGAGTTCTAAAGAGAGACCAAAGTGTAGTTATTAGGAGGACTTGTAAAGTAATTTTTATTTACATTTAAGCCCTTAGGAAGTAGTATAAATAAAAGGGCCTCTCATTTCTAAATCATTCAATAAAATTGTAAGCAATCTTCCAACTTTCTATGTCTTTCTTTGCAATCTCTTAGTGATCTTAGTCTTAAAGGCTTACTTGAGCTTATAAGATCTTGAAAAATTAGTCAGTAAGTTGTCAAGTGCAGCACGGAGCTGTAGCAAAAACTATAAGTTTGTGACATATGGCATCAAAAAGTATCATTGTTGACTTAAACAAAGGTTAAAAACTTAGCAGTGATAATTACAAAATCTGTGTCATAAAATATGGTATTTATTGGATCATGTTTTGAATCAACCAAAAGAAGGTAATACTGCAGAAAACAGAATGGATCTTGAAGTTTAAAAAACTTGGGAAAAGGCTAACTTCACTGCACATGGAATAAAAGTTAATTCTGTGGTTGATGACCTTATACAAGAATGTGAGGATATCCTTACTTCTCATGCTATGTGGGCACATCTGTGAGGAACGCATGGGGGTACATCTGTAACCCGCCTCTGATAGTTGACTATCAAATTGGACACTTACAAAAATCTTCATGATTAGAATATCAAACAACGCATTATGGTCATGTCAAATATGATAGCTCAACTTAAGAGTATCGGACATGTTCATTAATATGAGTAATAAGTTCAGGAAGTGATTATGTCTCCTCCCAATAATTGAAAACATTTGAAGGTTAACTTGACCTATAATGATAGCATCAAAACTTTTTCTAATGTTGCACGTCGTGTTGAACTTGAAGATGAGCGCCTTGGTGCTGCGAAAGCTGCTAAAACCTTTGTGACATAATCAAGTGGTACAAAATCTTCAGGCTTCAAGCACAAAAAATATGGAAAAGAAATGGGAAAGAGAAAGAGATTGGAGAAGTACTCTCTAAGGAAAAAAGAAGCCAAACTCCAAGAAAGGAAAACAGTTTTTCAAGAAGAGATACAAGAGTAAAATGATGTCTACAATTGCAAAGAATTGGGGCATTTTGCTCATGAATGTACCGAGCCCAAAAAGGTAGCATTTCTAAACGCATCCTAAGTGCTACATATTTCTAGCACTTTTTTCCCTTTGTGGATTGTAGACACAACATCCACCGACATGTGAGCCAAGATAGAAAGGCGTTTGTGGAGTTTCGGCGAGCTTCATCCAAATCAAGGTGGATCTACGTGGGAAATAATGTGAAAATAGAAGTCAAATGGATAGGAACTTCCAAAGTAAACTTGTGTGGTGGTCATTCTTTGATGTTACTTGACATCTTATATACTCCAGAGATTCAATCAAACTTAGTGTTTGTGTCTGTTCTTTTAGACGTTCGTTTTGATTTGTTTTTTAGTTGTAATGGTGTTAGAATAACTCTAAGGGTAGTGTTTGATATGGTTTTGGACTTCATTATGACTGTTTTATCGTGTTAGATTGTAATCCTTCAACTTATGACTATTATGATGACAATTGTGTAGTGTCATGTTATTCAAGTAACAATGATATTGATGTTATTATATGAAATGCAAGATTATGGCACATAGGGCAAGATCTGAATAGGTTGGCAAAAGAAGGGCATTTAGGTTCTTTCACCAAACCTGAAATGCCCACTTGTGAAAGTTGTCTTGTTGGAAAGATTACGCGTAAACCATTTTGGAAGGCTAAGAGAGCTAAGTTCCTACTTCAATTAATGTATTTTAATATTTGTGGTCTGATGAATGTAAGATCAAGGTCGGTGCTTTATACTTCATTACATTAATTGATGATTTCACGCGTTTCGGTTATGTCTATTTGATTTCTCATAAATCTAAAGCATTTGAGTGCTTCAAAATATATATGAATAAAGTTGAAAATCAATTAGATATAAGAATAAAATCTTTGAGAACCGATCGAGGACGTCAATATTTGTCAAAACAATTTGAATAATTATATACTGAAAAAGGTATTATCAGACAGTTAACTACTCCTTATACATCTCAACAAAATGGTGTAGTTAAAAGAAAGAATTGATTATTATTATTAGGAAAATTTGCTTATTTCTTTCTAGGGAGATGCATTATTGACTGCAACCTACATCAACCTGGGTAGTGCAGCATACATTAAAGATCGCTTTGGTGAGTTTGATAAACTAAGTCCAAAAGGAAAGAAATGTATCTTTATAAAGTACTTTGAACGCTCTAAAGGGTATGTATTCATCGATGAACTAGAGGATGGAAGTAATACTTAAATTGTATCAAATTATATTAGATTTTTGGAAAATAATTTTCCAAAAAGGGTGACATAGATGAAGTTGAGCCTCTGTAAGAAATGTTGAATTCATAAAATTAGATAACGCTGTAAAACATACTTGATAATTCAATAGATCAAGAAATGATTTCTTGTGCGAGTAAGAGTTATGAATCTCAAAGTACTATAGATGATCTGAAGTTCAAATATGTAAGAGTACAAGAAAAGGTATGCCTAAATGGTATTATGATATTGAGGATTATGTTTTCTTGGTATATCTTATAGAATTGGATGAACCTAATTCTGTAACAGCGGCCTTATCGAGCCCTAAAAGGGATGAATGGTTAAAAGCGATGAAAGAAGAATTAGAGTCCATGAAAACCAAAGTATGGGATCTAGTTAACCTTTCTAATAATGTAAATCTATTGGGAATAAATGGGTTCTTAAAGTTAAACGTAAATTGGATAGGTCAGTATAAAGACACAAAGCATGATTCGTTGCAAAAAGTTTTACTCAAGAATTTGGAATAAACTATGAGAAACAAAATTTTTAGTTGCAAAGTTTACATCCATACGATTACTTTTAGCTATTATTACACGTTTAGATCTAGAATTACACCAAATGAATGTGAATACCGCTTTTCTCAATGGAGAATTAAACATGGAAATCTACATGGAACAACCAGTTGGTTTCGTTGTTAAAGGTCAAGAAAAGAAAGTATGTAACTTGCGAGGCTTAAATTATGGCCTAAATCAATTTTCAAGGCAGTTGTATCTGAGATTTCATAAGGAAATGATGTCATTTGATTTAACCATAATTGATGAACCATTTCATCTATGTGAAAAATTCCAATTAAAAATATAGAAATTCTTTCTCTTTATGTAGATGATATTTTATTAGTTTCAAATAATTTGGACTATGTGAAAACTATGAAGTCATGGCTTTCAAAATCATTTGATATGAAGGACATGGCTGAAGTAGACTATATATTGGGCGTTAAGATCTAAATAGATCTTTCCATGAAATTTTTGAGTGTATCTCAATAAACTTATATAAAGAAAATATAGGAATGTTTTAGAATGAATAGTTTCAACTCCATGGATACTCCTGCAGAAAGAGGTAAAACTATAAGCCTTGAAATGTGTCCAAAGACTGAAAAAGAAAAAGAAGACATAATCTCAAGTTCCTTATTCTAGTGTTGTCGGGATCTTGATGTATGCTATGATGTGTACTCACCCAAACATTTGTTATGTCATGAAAATAGTTAGCAGGTATCAATCCAATCCAGGAAGAGATCATTGGAAAGCAGTAAAGAGAATATACTGATACTTGAAAGGAACTACTGATGATACATTATGTTATAGTGGATTTAATTTATACATAAGCGGTTATACAAATGTTGATTAGGTTGGTTACCGTGATGATAGAAAATAAACATCTGTTTATGTTTTCTTACTAAATGGTGGTATTATTTCATGGAAAAGTAAGAAGCAAACTTGCACAACTCCTTCAACCATGGAATCTTAATATGTGGCTTGTGCGTCTGCATTACAAATAGATGTTTTTGTTAAAGATATTCCTTTATCATTTGAGTATTGCAAAGAATTCTAAGGGTCCCATGATTCTAAATTGTGATAGTCAAGCAGTTATCCCATACACAAAGGATCTCAAATATCACAACAATACCAACCACATCGACATCAAGTATAACATTTTGAGAGATGTAGTAGCAAGTGGAGAAATAACTTTGCAATGCATTCCTACACGTGCAATGATAGATGATCCTTTTACGAAGGCCATTTCTAGAAAATTATTTGAAAAACATGTTAAGGCTCTAGGTTTACGTAGAGTATGACTATATTTCAGTATTGTAAAATGGCTTGATTGTTATAATACTCTCTTCTATATAGAACTAATAAATTTATGTTTAAATGTAGTACGCATATGATATTTTATAAGAAATAAAGTGCGTCGAACAAGTCGCAGGGTTATCTCTCACACGAGCAATCACCTCTTACGTCGAGGAATGTGAAGAGATGATTTTTACCACCATACTTTAACTTGTTTTATGATCCAAACAAATGTTTCTCTAAGAAAATGAGTTTAAGGATTACTGAAAAAGAAAAACTAGGATTAAATATCTTGAGGTGTTTAGATCAAGGTATGTACAATGTTCAATAATCGGAATTATGAGACACATACACCAGTATGAGGTGAAAACATCATAACATGTGTTTCATACCACTGTGTCAAGCGATCAATGGGTCAATCAAAGAATATACTCTGCTTCTCCATTGTGTTAGACCAAGAAAATTTAAATTGACTTTTCAATAAAATACCCTTTGAAATTTGTTGTTACTTGAAGTTTCAATCAATGTTGTTACTTTAGCACGTTACTAACAGTCATGAATGATCGGACAATGCAGTGCATGTCTAGGACAGCAGTTAATAGAAGTAGATAGATATGATCGGAAAATGCAGTGCATGTCTAGGAAATCAATTAATAGATGTAGATAGATTTGAGTAGAAAGGAAAGACAAATAAATGAATAATAAACCAATTTACACAAGCTGGCTTTTGGACTAACCATATCGGCATTGAGTGTGATTGTGCGTATAAAGTTAAATATGAACTCAAGTTAATATTCTTGGGAGGGTGAGGGATCAAATAAGTAACTACTGAAAAAGAGAATGAAGTTTGGGTATTGTGAGTAATAGTTTTCTTATCTACGTAGGGAATTCCTTCCACATGTTATTGGATTCCTATGTAGGGCTTGTAAAATCTATAGGGTAAGCTCTTGATGCTGACAGGTCCCGCGAACTATTTATCGTATGAATTGTGTGTCCAGTTGACCTTGTGTTTGCTTGGGTTTTGTCCACCATGTGCAAAGTAGGAGATGTAAGTGTTGGGTCATGGATCCCCCATGTGGATCGACCCGACCCAAAATATTATCTGTAAAGAAAAAAGAGATAAGTCTTAATTTGAAAATAGGGATGGTATCAGTTACTATGTAACTGCTCCAACGTATAGAAACCTTTATTTTTAAATAGTGAAAATTTATGCTCTGAAAACAGAAGAAAGAAAACCGACGAAAGAAAACAGAGAAAACGTGAACACTCCGAACAAAACATTTTTCTAAGAAAAAGATACTAACCAAAAGATATTTTTTTTGTGAATCAATTACCTTAATTCGGTGAGATTCAAGTTTGGCTTGGAGCAATTCTTCAAAGAAAAAGATTTCACCGATTTTTCGCTGCAAAACATAAGGTACACAATTTGTCGACTTCTTTCTATAAATCCTACATCCATTTACCTACAAAATTGTATGTATTATGAACATGTTAGTAATAATGAGTTCTGGTGGACTCGTTGAATTTTTTTTGTTGAATACGAACATAATACTGGATTTTTTGAGGAGTAGCTTTATTCGCTGGTTGTTTGTTTTTATCTCTTTGAACAAAATTGTATCCCTAAAGTAAAACAGTGATAATTGGACTGTATTTTTGTTTTTTCTTTGGTTATTGGTTTTCTGTTTTTTGAACTATTTTATATCCCTTATCGAGAAGGATATCATAAATGTAAATTACTTTGTAAGTGTTTCATCTGAATAAACTTTCTATGTTTATTAAGGATACATATATATTGGCAGTCATATTATAGAATTGTAACGCACGGGATACAAAGTTGTTCAAAACAAGATAAGAGCACCATTGTAAATAAATCTATTTTAACTTAGATACTTATACAAATATGTTAGTTGTCCTAGCGTAGAATTGAAATGGAAAAGAAATAATTTTTTTATGTTAGTATTTTGTTGGCAGCCGTAGCATACAATTGAAATAGCAAAAATATAGCTTTGTTAGTGTCTCTTAATGATAAACATATAAACGTTTATGACTCTTACAGAGCAGCAGGTCATGATGCAGCGATCAAGATTGAGGTAAAAAAGTTATCTCAACTCATTTCTCTAAAATTAACAATGAATTATTTCTACCAGAACAAAGGATTAGATGTACCTCTTAGTCAAGAAAAGAATGAGTTCTTTCAGATAGTCTTCATTTAAAACATATCTCAACAGACACGTGGGAGCTTGTAAGTTAGTGTATTATTTTAAATTTGGTATTCTCACTAATCTATGTATTAAAATGTTTACTCTCCTTTATATTAATATACTAGGGATTGCGGTATTTATATGCTTGCTTATGCCGAGTGGTTGTCTTACGGACAAGAAAATCCAGTCAGTAACTTTGATGCAGTATTTTTAAGGTCAAGATACTCTGCACTTCTTTAGAACTATGATAAATAGTAGAATGATGTTGGTGCCATTGGTGATAGTGAGGTTGTCACGACCGGGGAGCACCCCCTAGAAGTAACATGGCGTACTTGACCTCTCGGAGGTCTTATAGAAGCTCATAGTTATCATTCATAGCATTGTCATAAGTAAATTATATATAAAATATCGTAAGTACATATTTAGACTCTAGTCTCTTTTTGTCATCCTAGACTCAACATCATAAGATTACATTAGGTACACGGCCCTTACAACATAATACATAACTATACAATTTACAAGACTTTACAGTAAACCAAAAGTTGATATTGGACATCCTTGAATGTTAAGGATTCCTTTTGCTTGAGCTTGGGAAACACATAACAAGCTCCTAAATATATAGACATACTTTCAAGCATCCATAACCTACACTTTGTGTATAAAGTAGAGAAGAATGGAGTTAGTATAAGAATGCACTAAGTATGGCAACTATGCAAAAACATGCATTTAAAAGGGGCATTTTACTTGAAATCATACTTCATGTCTTTTTGAGAAAATCTTCATAAAACCTTTATACAATAAGCATTATATTATTTACATATTTCATATAATCATATTCAATGGTCATCAATCACATAAAATCATTTAAGGCATTTTAGAACCCATTGCAGTAAGATATTTTCTTCTTTACAGTGAGCTGCCTCATTTTACAGTGAATTCTTTTCTTCTTACTTTCTCAGTCCCCCAAGTAACCCTCTAGTGATACTTGGTGCAATTCATCACCTTAAGGCCACAAAGAAGTCATACATAAAATCTACATAAGCCAACACATACCATCATAGAAATATAGCACACCACAAGACACCCTCAAGTCAAGAACATAAAGACATTATAGTGAACTCTGTTCACTTTGCACATATACTATCTTCACTTTACTTAGAACCTTATAATACCTTACTCACAATCTCAATATAAGTCTACTAGTGCATTGTAAATGTGAAGCCCCATAACCTCACACATACTTAGTAAACCTATCATGAGACTACAAGCCTTAACATCCAATTCATACATCAACATAGTAAGTGAAGAAAACTTCATTCATGTCAAGTAAGACATTTATCATATAGTCATTAAGACCAACATAGTGCATATTGGAACAAGACCACATCACATAGATCCATTAGAACCCATACCATGCACTTCATCACAACAAGTAGACAACTACTACAAAGTCATGCGTTAGGAAGATATACATAGACACATGCATTAGAACACCTTCCTAGGACTTCCCTCAAGATTCACTTGTGCAATTCATAGGTGAAGTCCCATACCCTCACCTACACTAAACAACTACCATTAGGTTATCCTACGTAGGGTCCTTGCTTTACTTTCATTGTCCATTTTACTTTAGGGAAACTATAGCCTTAACCGACACTAAGACTATGGATGCTAAACATGGAATTTGGTGTTGTAGAGCCTTACACCAATGGAAGGTGACCTAGCCAAGGTAGAACATTAACACATGCTAGCATACTAGTGAAATCACTTTCTAGATCCTATATGTCAAGCATAATTTATGGAACCAAGAGGTATACGAAAATTTTGGAATTCAAAAAAAGAAAGGCATTGCCCAATACATTTATCCTATACAATAGGAATTCCAAGCTGTAAAGGGCAATGTGAATTCCTACGACGTAACCCTCTACATGGTCATTAGCATAGGAGCCTTATCTCATGAGAAACCATGGGCAAATATTCCTCAAGTAAAGTCAACACCTCATGTGGAACCATAGGTGAATGTTCCTCCAAGGGAAGTCAACACCTTATGATAACCCCATGGTGAATCTTCCTCCAAGGAAAGCCAACACCTCTCATTGTCAAGTTCACTCGGTTCTAAAGCTAACTTCCCTTTTTATTAAAAAGTCTTTATTACATTACTTTATAAAATATTAGGCTTTAGGAGATTGGCTCCTCATATGCTTAGCTCATAGGTCATAGATGAGAATTCATTTACCAATATCATGTGAGAAACTTTCACCTGGACATAGCATATGTAAGCACCTATGTAGTTTAAGGTACACTTGAGCCCACCTTTCAAGGCCCCTCCATTGACTAGACTATCATACATGTGTATTGTATACTTAAAAATGAGCAAACCTTTCACGTAACTCATAAATGTCACACATGATCATATATTAATGCCTAAGTCCATAGGTATAACTATATGAGCAATCCTTTCATATAAACTCACCACGATACTATGAACATTTATACTTCATCGTGTCATATACTTAAACATCATAGAATATAAGTCATATTCATAGCATGTTCATACAATCCTATGCATGTACTTAAAACACCAACCTAGAAACTATTCAATCAAGGTACACATGTGCAATGCATAGACGAGGCCCCATACCCTTGCCCATACTAGTACACCTGTCAAGTCATCCTAATGATGATACATCGCACAACACTATAGAATGGTTAGCATAGCGTAAGACTCATTTATTCAAGACTAACAAGGTAATTACAGTAAGCTCTAATCATTATGCACCTATACTATATGATGATCAAAGGTTGATGAATTGGTCAGAATGACTCTTCCCTTCTACTTTCTTATATTATTGATAGTTGATGAAGCCTTGTATGGCATTGTGTGGTATGCTCCACTTATGATGGCGGTGTTTACCTTATTGCTATATATATATATATATATATATATATATATATATATAATACACACACACACACACACAAGGTAATTAAAGTAATCTCTAATCATGGGCAGTAGCTAATGACATAATAACAAAGTCTATATCATGCTTCACCTACCCTAAAACTTAGATAATATTATGTAAATATCATTGTAAATCTATTGGCTAAGAGAATGTAAATTAATCCTTACCAACACTCCTTTGTTTTGATCATTAAGGATTTATATCCACAATTTATCAATAACATACAAGTCTGGCAGTAGATACAAGTATCCCTACACAATCGAATCCTACATTCATGCATTATAGAGTCAATGTTACAGTGAATGTCAATTCACTACTAAAAAAAGGCCAAAAAGAGACCTAGAAAAGAGACCTCATGAGGTCTCTTTTCGGGAAAAAGAGACCGAAAAAGAGACCTCAACGGTAGGTCAGTAAAATGCAGGTCACTTTTTTACAGACACCTCATGAGGTCGCCAAACGGAGACCTCACGAGGTCACCAACAAATTATCTGATTTTTTACAAAAAAGAGACCTCATGAGGTCACTATTGTATTATTTAATTTAATTTTATATTTTTTATATAGAGACCTCATGAGGTCACAAATTTATTATATAATTTTAATTTTATATTTTAATAAAGAGACCTCATTAGGTTGCTAAGATATTATTTAATTTAATTTTATATTATTTTAAAGGAGAGACCTCATAAGGTCTCTTTTCTGCATTTATAATTAGAGACCTGATGAGGTCTCTATTATGAAATAGCTGAAAAAATTAATACAAAAGGGAGACCTCATGAGGTCTCTTTTCTGCATTTATAAAATAGAAAATGGTAAATAGAGACCTCATGAGGTCTCTACTATGAAATATCTGGAAAAATTAATGCAAAAAAGAGACCTCATGAGGTCTCTATTATGAAATATCTGGAAAATTAATGCAAAAAAGAGACCTCGTGAGGTCTCTTTTTCTGGAAAAAAACTGGCAGAAAATTATTATTTTTGCGGCTTCTCATCACCTGTCATTTTAATTCAGTACCCAAATCAAACTCAAAGAGCTTCAAAAACTCAATTGAAGCAATACATTTACTAAATATTCTCTTATCAACTCAATTGCAACTCACTTCAACATAATTATATATTAAACAAAAAC
>NC_028637.1:66716674-66719344 GCF_001406875.1 Solanum pennellii | reverse complement strand
TTATGCTTAAACAAATAATTTTGTGATATTTGGTTCTCATTTGTAGTATATTATGACTTATAATTATGTAGATTAATGTTAGGGATTGGGGAATTGTTGTTGATTCATGTTCACATCTCTATTATATGTATATCATTCTACATCTAACTATTATTATATGTATATGATTAGACATCTCATAATGTTTATTTAATTTAGAGTAAATGAGTCATCCCAACTCTTATTAATTGAAAAAAAAACAATTTTCACTTCACAAGTTCCCAATATTGCTTTTGTTTGATGAAAAAAGAGATGTTAAAGAGTAAAAATCACATATTATAAATTCATAACAACATAAGTATATGTGCAAAGTGACAATATCACAATGAGATATAAATATATAACAATACAATCAAATGAACCTCAAACACCTCATCTCAATGATCTAACACATTTAGCTACAATAACCAAAAATAAATAAATTTACTTGGAGTGGGAACACTGCTGCTGAGGCGACTGCAAATGGCGGAGATGGAGGCGGCGCGACCTCCACCTGCTGAAGCACGACTGCTGGCGGCGGAGAGCTGGCAGCGGAGAGCTGGCGATGAGCGATGAGAGAGAGAGGGACGATACAGAGAGAGAGGGTCGATACAGAGAGAGAGGGTCGACGAGAAAGAGAGACGATACAGAGAGAGGGTCGACGAGAAAGAGAGAGGGTCGCCGAGAAAGAGAGAGGGTCGACGAGGTCAGTGAGAAAGAGAGAGAGGGAAGAAAGAGCTATTTTAATTTTGGCTAGGTTTTTGGTTTTGTTTAAGAGACCTCATGAGGTCTCTAACTTTTTAAATATTCAATTAAATTAAATTATTATTTTTAATTTAACAAGTATAGACCTCATGAGGTCTCTACTTGTTAAATTAAAAATAATAATTTAATTTAATTTAATTTAATAATTAAAAAATTAGAGACCTTATGAGGTCTCCAATTTTATGAGAATTAGATTAAAAATTTAAAATTTTTAAATAAGTCAGGTAAAAAAAAATATTCATTAAATTGGACTCACGAGGTCTCTCCTACATTAAAAAAAATTAAAAGATATTAATTTAAATAGCGACCTCATGAGGTCTCTTATTATTGACCTATTTTTGAGGTCTCCATTTCTAGGTCTCTTTTTGGCCTTTTTTTAGTAGTGTATATTAACAAAATATAGGAAGTAGGGATAAAGTCATCAAGAAGCAATCAACATTGATCCAATATCACATAATTCATTATCACATTACAATGTAGGCAGTAGGTATAAGCAATTCAACATGCTAGAATCATAATTCGACCAACATCAATTCAACATCACAAAGCACATACTTAGGCTAAAACGATAGTTTGAAGGGAGCATGGTTTCATCATGAAATTGGATTAAATTTCACGTTAAAATTAATAAATTATCATCGATTCATCATGAGAAAGCCTTTGAAAATGTTTTGAGAAAGAACTCATGGCTAAATTGAAGAAGAAGAGATTTGATCATGAAACTTCTTTGATAACTTTGAGATTAACTCTTTAGATGGAAGGATAACTAGAGATGAAGGATCACTATACCTTAATGTAGAACAAAACCTCTAAAACTTTGTTAATAACCCATGGAAATCCCATCTACAAGATGTTATTGAGCTTCACCTTCAATGGAGGTTCTAGAGAGAATATTTTGGGAGGGAGGTCTAATTTGTGTGAATTGAATTAGGAATGGGGTTGTCATGTTTTTTATCACTTGAATACACCCAAAAATAACCAAATAAATCAACTAGGGTCAGGTTAGCACGTGGGGTGAATTTCCCATTCACCCTTAATTAAAACAGCGTGTATGGATGCAGTTGCTAGTACCATCGACGGACACAAACGACGCACAGTAGGTCCCTCGACAGACGGAACTGCAGGCCGTCGTTTGGGTCTGAGGCTTGACAACAGACTTAAGCCTTCACCAGGCTAAGTTTCCATGAAGGGCCTTTGCTGGACTGACGAGCCGTCATTTGGCTTCATCGATTGACATTGCCAAGGCAGTGACTCGACAGCCTTTGGGTCCTCCCAGAGGGCTTCTTGAGGGGGAGAATCGTACTCGGGCATTTCCAATGTAAATATATACCTTAACATGTCAAGAAACTTCCACATCAGTTTCACCCAGAACGATTACACGCAACACGTCCAAACATGCTAGGCACACTCAAGACACACACATGCACGTCTCAAGGGCTAACTTTCAAACGTTAGGACGTTCTTGGAATTTTGACCTCTAAACTTCATAAAACTCAACATAATGACTATAAACATAATTATTACTCATATAAGGACATCATAAGCCAATGACACACAAGAAATCTCATAAAAACACATAAGGCCCCTTTAATGACTAGTCGTCGAACGTCTTGGTCGTCCCTTGACGTTTGACTTCCAAATAACTTCAAATCAATCATGCATACATTAAAACACTTAATTAACATTTTAAAAAGCTTATAGTCACAAGTGATGATATAGAAACCCTGACTCATTTTGGGGTCTAACATAGGCCTCCATGGCATAGGAAGCCTCAGATAGTTCGTGATGATAGTGAAACAATTGAAATACAATAGTTATTTATTTCTAGTCTGGTTAATCTTGCTCTATTCTAAACTAATTTGTTTACTATATATATATATATATATA
>NC_028637.1:66688256-66715675 GCF_001406875.1 Solanum pennellii | reverse complement strand
TATATTTGTAGCAGTTTATTCTCCAAAGTCATTTTAATCTTGTGAACTTTTTATTTATCATTAAAAAGGTTTGACATATATTATTGTATTTTATTTATTGCATATGTTGTATCTCTTCATAGGGTGTTAAAATCAAGTGTTTATGGTTTGAAATAAACTAAGATAAGTCGAATTCATTAGTGATCTTTCAAATACGAATAAAATTTGTGTCAACAAGATTATTCCTATAAAATTTAATTAAATTTCGAATTCATAATGAGTTTACCTAAATTACAAAATTGTAGTATGTATTTATTAATTCAACGTAATTGTTTGTCAATAGTTTTTTTGTATTTCATTTTGCTATATGACCTAAATTATCAGATTTTTGTTTATTTTTTGTATTCGTTTTACTTATTCTGAATATGAATAATTTTGTATTTTCTTTTGATCATCTTGTATTTAGTCTGCGTAATTATATACCTTGTATTTTATAAATTAAAGACTTATCATATCAATATAGCTAATCATTGTTATTTTCGGAAATGCAAGTCAATTCAACAAGGACATTTTAAAGTAATATATTATTATAAATACATAATTAACGACGAATACAAACTGGCATTTGAATACATTTCGAATATATTATTCATTAAAGATGATCAAAATGGTAATTACATAAAACTAAGGACAAACAAAATTATCCAACACTTTCATATACATTTTCAAAAAAATACTAACATATTTCCTCTGTCCCTATTTACTTGTCCATATTTTTTTGTTTATTTTAACAAATCAAGAAAGGACAACAATATTTTTTCTAATATGCCCTTATTTAATTCTAGAAAATTTCTAGTACTACTAAGTTGTAATTCATGCTCTTGGAACCAGAAAATACATTTATTATACTTGGGGAGTTTCATAATCTTTTAAGTTAAGGGTAAAAATGTAACTAACCTATGATAATCATTGGTGCCTTAATATGTGTGTCACTTGTAAAGTGGACAATTAAGGACAGAGGGAGTATCTAACTATTCAGTACGTAATCCATTCCTGCATGACTTCCTTATGTCACTTATACCCACATGTACTACAAGAATTTTTGTTCTTTGTTCCATATATTTCACTGTACGATTTGTCACGAAGCTTCTTTGGTGGCCTAACCATATCGCATAGTTAAATAATTATTATGCAATAATAAATACACCAAATATATGTAAAAAGAACCATTCGGAGTTAAGATAAAAGAAATACAAATATGTCATAATGAATATAAAACAAACAAATAGTAAGGCATTAATACAATATGAAATAGCATCATGTTTAAAATGAATGCAAATGAATAAAGTTAATGTGTATCTTTACTTGTCTCGATACAAACAACACTCCTATAATATTCATAACTATAAAATGATACATACTGCATAATGAAAACAAACACATGTAAATATATGATAATGAATACAAAACCATCAAATATTAAAGCATGAATACAATCGTAATGTCATCTCTGTCTCTAAAAATTGATACAACTATATAAAGTAAGAATATATATACTTAATTGAGTGAATACATACCAATATACATAACTAAAAAAGGATGATTCCAAATATGTGGTATAATAGCAAAACTAACAGAATATCCACAAAATACAAAAATAAAATCAAATTTGGAATACAATATATGTAGGAACAAATGCACAATAACTATACACAGTTACAAATATATTCAATGTCAATACACATACCTCATGGATTTTGAATACAAAGAAAATTTGATCAAACTGCAGTCTAATATAAAATTATGAAAAATCATGGTTTTTTGTGACTTTAACAACTTCAATTGAACGTGCAAAATACTGAACATGCAAAATAATTAAATACCACTTCGTCAATCCTTTTCCAGCTTTCCCAAAATAAGGGGAGATCTGTTGCTTACTGCTCACGAAAACATCCGACCTATACTATAGTCAAGTCGTTCGCCTATCTTTCTAATCTCCTTTCCTTCTATTCATTATGTCCCCACTAGTAAACAAAGATTCTACAATTCTGTTTTGAACTTGAGAAAGATTTTGCACAATGATTGTGTCATGTATGTTTCAATCGTCTCTCTTCCATCATTTTAACGGTGAATCTTACATTATCTATTATTTCTTGAGTAATACATAGATTTAAGGATGGAAAGTTGCTAGAAAATTATTGCTTAAGTTGGAGATCTTTAGTAATTCTCTTAGATTATTGGAGAGTGGTCTAGAGATTATCAAACTCTGAACGAGATTTCAACTACAAACAACAATTCTGAAAGATTTAAACAAAAATAAAATCAGTAAACAAATCTAAAAATTGAATAAAGATGAACACCTTAATCAAAGGAATTGCTGTGAATATCTTTAGAGAGATATTTCCCAATTTCTGAAAATAAAATATTGAAAAGGATGAGAGAGAGAGAGAGACGGGAGTTGAAAATGGAGAAGAATTGAAAGACTAAAAAGGTGAGAGAGAAATATTCAGTTTTAAAATATATGAGAGAAAATGAGTTGGAAAACATATAACTAAGGTGAGATAAAATAAAAATTGATTAGGACACACAATATTTTCTAAAATAATGATATTTGACATTTTTACTAATCATATATCATATATATTATTATAAGCATGAAGCTCAAAACTTAACAGTTGAATTACCATTTTGCCCCTCTAATAAATTAAAACTTATATAATTTATATATATATAATCTTCTTATTCTCATTACATAATCTTGACCTTTCAAATTTCTAACATAAATGTAAATAAAAATAAAAATGAGTAATTATCAAGAAATTAAAGTAGATTCATGTATCTTTAAAATTAAATTTCATCTCTATCTTTTTTATATTTATTTTAACAATAATTCATGTGACTTTTCATGTTTCCATAATTTTGTTCTATAAATTTAACTTTTTCAAGAAGAACTTTTATTTACTACTCCTACAATTCTTGTATGTAGGAATTCTAAACATGTGAAATAATGTCACAATTTGAGGTGAAAGTTGTGAGATTCCCTTATGCAGTTACGAGAATAGATGAGAATTCAATTACTGAAGCATCGGAGCTTGATGTGTTAGTTTTATACTTATTTGTAGTAAGAATTATAATAAGACTTTTTTGTCTCTCTTCATATAGTTGAATTCTTGTTTTATTAGCAAGTTGCTCTAAATTCATATTTGTATTTTGTATGCTCAAATGTTCAGTTTCACTATAGAGACAAACAAAATGAAATGCCTAATTATCTTGCTCATGTGTAACTTTTTTTTTTCTTTTCTCCGTACTTATAATTTTTACATATACATTAATTTTCATCTTTAAGAATGAATGTGATAAAATAGGATGTTTACTCTTTTCTTTTCTTTTTATGAAAAAAAAGGTGAAACATATAATATTAGATTAATGGTGGATAAGTTATGTATGACAGAATTAAATTTTATATAAAAATAGTAGTTATTCATAAATATCCTGATTTTTAAAATATAAATGATAAAACTTTTTACATCTTAGTTTTAAATATTTATAGTTAACTAATTAGTTTAAAGTGTTTGTGGATAAAAATTTAATACAATACTTAAAACACATTCATTGAAAAAGTTGAAAGGTCTTGTTTTCCTTCCCTCAAAGTTAATCTTACACTATCTAGCATTATTCTACCAATAAAACAGAACTATCAAGAAATTTAATTTAGATAGTTGTTATTTTTCCTTTTAGCTTTGCAAACTTATTTTTTGAATTACAAACAAAGTTTATTTTATTAATTTCTCATATTATTATCTCGATGCATTCACTTGGAGGTCAGAAAATTGGAGTGTCACAATTAGTAGTAAAACAAAGTAAGAAATCTCAATTTGACATATTTATTATTTAGTAGTATTATCTTTTAAGAAATAATACACTCATGGGTTACACGCGCAAAGCGCGTGCCCGAAAACTAATATTTATAAAATAATGAAAAATTTTACTACTTATTTAAGATTTTTGACTAATTTACTAATTTTCCTTTTTTAATGACCCATTGCCACTTGACTCATGGGTAAAACTTAATTAATAATAACTACGATTCTTGCATTGAGTCAGAACTCAAAAATGTCTAAGTAACATTAATTCATTATATTATATATAGAAGCTTGAATAGTGATTCATAAGATGTTGGTGGTGTAATAATTAGAAAAGAGTTAATGGAAGGCTTTTTATATGTCTATGATTAGAGATTAATTATTTGGATTGCCAATTATTGATATGCTTTCTGGAGATAAGAGGAATAGAAAAAAATAGACGAGACGTGGTTAAGCTTTTTTATCAAATAACATATGTTTTCTCAACTTCATTCATATGTGCAACCAGTAATAACTGAGTGTTGGATTTTAAAAGGGTAGACATTTAATTGCAATTAGTCTCATGGTTGTTGTCACTGGTTTCGTAATTAGTGGCTTCAGTATTTCGTTATCATATTATAAATTAAGCTTTGATGTATAGAGATATGTAATTAAATATTATATGTATTATATCATACGAATTTCATTAAGATTATGTTAAATAAAAGAAGTGAGATTTAATCCTATGTTTGAAATTTAGAAAATATGGAATTTGACATACAGATTGACCTCAAGATTGCAAACATGATTTTAGATTTGTGTTCTACGATTTTGCGTAACTTTTTAGAGTGAAAAATTTATAATTAAAATATATAGATCTAATAATTATAAGTTATGAAATTAATTTTATCTTTCAAGTTATAACAATAAGAAAGTGAAGGTTGTAACATTTAGTAAAATAAAAAAATGATTTGAAATAATAGTAAAAATTAATTAGTGTGAAAAATAAATAAAGGAAAATGAATATATTAGTAGTAAATTGTTACGATCCGAATCTATATTTTGGACGTGGCCAACACTCAAGAATCATTGTTGATCCCTCGATGAACCCTCATCTTGAATGACTACAAGCGGAAGACTAACTTAAGCATGCAAAAGCTTAAAACTGAAATAAAAGTGTAGACACGTAATACACCACTTTTAGAGCTGAAGTATTTTTATAAAAATAAATTAAATATTTTAACTTTTCTCTTATTTTATTAAGTTTATTTTTAAAAGATTTGAAAGTAAGAAAAATAGAATCACTTTTTAAAGTAAGTTTTATTTTCAATTATTTTTTCAAAAATAAATCTATATTATTAAGTTTTTATAAATAAAGTAGATTATTTATGTTATAAACAATTTGTGTTATAGTGAATATCTAATTATGTGGAGTCCTAGTAGGATATTGTTAGAAATCCTACTTGGGGACCAAGTAAGGTTTACCATATAAATAAAGGGTTTTCCTTCATTGTAAATAAGATTGGTGAAAGATGTATGTATCCTGAATATACTTCAAGAGAAATAAAAAGTCTTCTCTCTTCTCCCTACTTTATTCGTCTTCTAATTTCATATAGTTTCATAACACGTTATCAGCACGAGCTGTATTTTGATATGAAGAAAGAAGAATTGCGAGTAAGTATTATTAGTAGAAGAAAAGGTATGTGAAGTTATAATTCACTTTTGATTTAAAAAGTCGAATCACCCCTAGTTAGAGGTGAGAATTTAAAAAGGGTATGTGCAGTTAATGTCATTTTATTATTAGATAAATTTTGTTGATTATATTTTCTACATCTTATTGTGACGGTATTTTATAAAATAATTGTCTTTTTCATTTGTTGGCTCTCTTTCACATGAAGGCATAATGTATCAACATATAATTTTGAAGTTTAACTTTTTGAGAACTTATAATTGTTAATAATCCTCATGTTATTTTTCTTTGTTATTAAGTGTATCATTATGTTAGATTTATTAGATAAGAGGGAATCTAATTGAATATAGATTATTTATGCCTCAAAATTTTCTTTCTGACAACTAGAATATGCATCCATTTTTATTACACATGATACTTATATATGATCAGTAGATTAAGTTTATCGGAATAACATGGTGAAAAAGTGAGTAAATTATTACTTTAGGTATTTTCTAAATTAATAGTTCTATTTATGTTTAATAATCACTGGAAGTTCTAATGTTATTAAAGGCTCCAGAGTGAGTCTCGATTGAGGATAAGACAACGGATTCATGTCTGATCGCACCAAGAGGGTAAGACATCAGAAGTCTTGATGCTTTGTGATGAAAGATGTTGGATTCAAGTCCCTCATTGATTTATGGCATAAGACGTTGGGTTTGAGTCTCAATGCACCATATTGATGATATTATAATGACTAAGGAAAATAATGAGTTTTTGATAAAATTAGTCATGAAATATATCTCGTTAAAGCAGATCCATTCCCCAAAGTGAATGTAGCAGTGCATAAATGTCTAAAAGAAGACAATTGATTAAATATTGCACATAAATATGGAATGAGGTACTAAAGTTATCATAATTTGATAAGCTCACGTGTTTGTGTTCCATTCATGGAGAATGAGAACTTCTGATAAATGCTAAAATATGGATCCATTCTCTAAAGGGAATGAGGTGTAAGCCACCATGCTAGGCATGTGAAAGATTGCGATCTTTGATCAATGATGTGGTATCACCAAGAATGTCTCTAAGAAGACATGTATTATAGAAAAGTTTCATACTTTATCTTCAAGCGTGTATTGGATAAAAATTAGTGCAATTGAGGCACATTCTATGGTAAATAAGAAATTTACTAATTCCTATACTTTCTTAGTTTGACACCATCATTAGTCTATAATGTTTAGACGAATTATGGAAAATTAAAATGGACTTTCATGGAAGACTAAAAATTCTTTTAAATGGTGAATTTTCTTGTACAACTTGTTAGCAAGGCAAGCTAATTATGAGACCACCATAAACGAAAGTTGAGATTGAATTTTCTGCGTTCTAGGAACGTATACAGATATTTGTGGACCTAGTCATCCACCAAGTGGATTGTTTAGATATTTAATGATCCTAACAAATGTTTCTTCTAAATGATCTCATGTGTGTCTATTATTATCTCGCAACTTGATGTTTGCAAAAATGTTGGCACAAATAATATGTTACATGCACAATTTTCTTCAGATTAGTTCATTCAATGATGGAATCATTACTCACCTAAAGGGTGAAGTAATTGAGAAGAAATAAATCTGAAAATTACTCTTGAATTAACAAAATTGAAATTTACTCATATAATAGTAAATCAGAAATTTACTAAAGCAAAAGGCATATGACGTAGTAAACTTGGAGTTTATGAGTACTACTAATTTTATTAGTTGGCATGAATAATTTGGTCATCCTAAAGATGTGCATACTGAGTAATGGACATACATTGAAAAACTAGAAGATTCTTTCAGAATTCCTTACGCTCCTTGTCTCGTGATAAAGTTGATTGGATCAACTAAAGTTGGGACTAAATCCCTAAATTCTGAAAAGTATAAAAGGTGAATATGAGTCTGTTCACCTATCATGTGATATGATAAAAAGATACATCAATAAGATAATCACATGTGCGTTTGTTGTCAACTTGCAGTTTGACATTCACAAAATTGTTTGTGCAAAAATAATTGAGTTAAGAACACAATTTCAGAATATGTAATCAAGACAATTTATCTTGATAATATTGATAAATACTCAAGATGATGTGACACTAAATGTCTCAAATAGTAAAATCATTGTTTATGAAATTTAAGTTTCATATGTTGATATGAAATATGATATTACATACAAACATAATTGTATGAATCAAACCAATAAGTTATGATCAATTTTTCTGTTAATTGGTTTATGGTCAGGGACCAAATAGTTTTCATCTGATAATTTTGATGTGCAATATATGATTAATGAATATACTACGATGCACAAAGATAGATTCTCCAAAAGATTGATATATATGTTAGGTTGTCTAACATAAGGGGGAGATTAGAAGCAACACAGAAGTTGTAAATACTCTTATTGAATGTCCCTTAAGGATAAAGTCTATGACATACATGAAGCATGATAGACAATCAATTCTAAATAAAATAATCCTTTGAAAAAGGGGGAGGATCAAAGAATCAAAATGATCATAATAAGGAGACAATGTGCTCTTGGAGAGCTTACGACATAACACTTTATGAAACCTCATGAGAGGGGTAGCTACCTAAAAATAATGAAGTGATGAGATCTCAATAAATTTTGTCGTATTGTGAATTGAAACAAAATGATATATCGTTGACGATAAGCACCGCATCTAGGTAAGCGGCATCTAATTGAATTGATTCACCGGATCTTCCATCTACGAAAATGGAAGAGATGTCTGTTAAGGTCGGCTTCATGAAAGCAAGAAAGGAAGCAAGTTTAGCGAACATATCTTTGATACAATAGCGCGCAATATTGTAAAAGATTATGAGGATATGAATTCTACATCTATTAAAACATGCTTGTGTATAAATAATTATCAAGTGAAAAGTGGAATGATGCATCTTGGTAAGCGTAAAGCTTATTTGACTTGCAATCTAGGCACTAAAAGATGTCATACATCTAATTTGAATGTTGTTACTTGACAAAATTAAATATCCAATGGGTTCAAAATCTAAAGCATATAAAACTTGTTTATCATCCTCATAAGGATTAAATAGATTCAAAATGCATAAAGCATATACAAGTATTATTATGCAAGTTGATGACTAGAATTGGAACTCTTGGCAATAGATTATTTGCTTAAAGAAGTTGAAGTAAGGAACTTCCAGAAATCTTTGACCCTGAAAGAAAGATTCATAAAAGGAGATAAAACAAAACATATTTCGTCAAGGTTTTTATACACTCATAAACTCCCAAGAATTGTGATATCAACATGCAAGATGTCTGTTCAAGTAATATTATTGTCGATTTATTCACCAAGTCTCTACCAACTACAACTTTCAAGAAAATGGTGCACAAGCTTGAAAAACGAAGATTCTAGTCTCTGAATTGATGTTGTCATTAGGGGAAGTTAATACGCGATGTACTCTTTTTTCCTCACAAGGTTTTGTCCCAAATTGGGTTTTCCTTGTAAGGTTTTTAATGAGGCATCCATAATGTGTATTATTAGATATGTGTACTCTTTTTCCTTCACTAGATTTTTTTCCCACTGGGTTTTATCTAGTAAGGTTTTAACGAGGCACATAATCTACCGACACTCAAGGGGGAGTGTTATAAACAATTTGTGTTATAGTGAATGTCTAATTATGTGGAGTCCTAGTAGGATATGGTTAGGAATCCTAGTTGGGGACCAAGTAAGGTTTACCATATAAATAAAGGGTTTTCCTTCATTGTAAATAAGATTGGTGAAAGATCTATGTCTCCTGAATATACTTCAAGAGAAATAAAAAGTCTTTTCTCTTCTCCCTACTTTATTCGTCTTGTAATTTCATATAGTTTCATAACAATTTAATTGTTTTTTTATAGCTATTTGACTTTTTTTTAGATTTTTATTGATTCAAAATAATTAGTTGGTAATTTATTATTTATAGTTAAAATAAAACTAAAACTAAAAGAAAAGATAAAGCTAAATAATCTAACTCCTATACCAACTCAAAATATGCTACCCTAGGAAAACAAGGAAACGGAAAAGGAAAAAAGAAAAGTTCTTGAACTTCTCCAGATTTCCACTCGGTCACATCTCCCTCAACATCCTATATTCATCACCCCACGCCTATATATACACACCACAAAATAAACGAGAGAGGACACAAAAAATACATACAATAAATTTTGATAAATAATATACATCGTACTTTTATTTATTGTGATAAAAATCTTAGTCTATTTTTACAGTTTCAAGATCATGGCTTCTAATTATTGGTTTTTTTTCTTCTCGTGAACTAATTTTTGTCAAAGGTAATATTTATTTGTATTATATTTTTGTATAATGTATGTTATTATTAATCGAGAATTGAATCTGGTTTATTAAAGTTGTTCAAATCCAATATTTTGAAACTTTTTAATATTTCTTTGATGTGATAATTATATTAATTGAGAGTTTATTTCGTTGACTATAGATGATAGAATGCATGATTATTTTTGCACGCTTAATATTTACTGTATTGTCAAATTCCTTTCTCGTTTATCGATTTAATTTGGATACCTATAGCACTAAATAGTAAACTTGAAATTACTCTTTATATGGATACTTTCAGAGGTATAGAGTGTTGTAGCATAAATAGAGAGTATTAACCAAGAGAGAAATAGTGAATTTTGTGTTTTTCTTGTATTTGATTTTGTAGATACACAATTTATTAGTGATGTTGACTTACCGTTAAACTTTTATAGTTTCATTGATGTTTTTTTATGGGACTAATGTTATCATTTTTTTCTTTATCCTAATGGAAGTGAAGGAGGCATAATTTTACATAGCATGATTTTTCTAAAAAATAAACTTTTCATAATATGGGTTTAGTTATTGTAATAAACTTATATTAAACAAAATATATCTTAGAATTCTTGTTGATTAAAAACTAGTTAACATTTGCATACTTGGTAAATTAATAAATTAATGTGAAAGTCTTGGAGCATAATTAATAAATATATTATTATTTGGTCGATCTTTAATGTTAGCTTTCGTATACTCGCCAACATTTGAATGTTTATGCATAATTAATTGGATGTTTTACATTTTAAATTATTAGGACTTATAGTTTTTTTTAATAATAGATAAATAAATAATTTAACATGGTCATATAAAGGAATGTGTTTAAAATTCTTAAAGTTCAATTTTCTTGATATGCAATATGTGTATAGTCATGAAATTTATTTTGCTTGAGTTTAATTTAAGGCCATTTATTGATGACTAATTCAAGTAACAAGTGGAAGAGATTATTTTCTTTGAATAACTTTTGAATCATAAAAAGTGCAAAAAATGTATTAGTTTGTTGGAAATTTCTGTTCAAGAATCATATATGTGTTTTTGCTTAACTAGTACTTAAAGTTAAAATTTCATTTGATTCATTTTGTTATATTTTTTTCAATTAAAGAAAAAAACTATTTCTTCTTCATATAAAATAACTGTTTTTGTCTTGTGTGCAAAAGGAAAACTTATAGTTTTTATTTAAGCAATACACACTACTCCCTGAAAAAAAATAAAAAAATAAACAGTATACACTCATACTGCACACACAACGGGTCATCAAAGGCAAAGGAGTCAACCACATACATCTTGCATACTATAAAAACATATATACACGTAAAAAGAAAAAATGGAAAACAACGTATGCTACACACATGCACGCACCCAAAATAACCCACACGTACAACCCCATACATATTCACCTTTATATTACATTATTTTCCGCTCACAAACAAATATTGAATTTAAGGTTTGTTATTTCGTGATTTTAAATTCGTGATTACTTATTAGAATTATTTTTTTCTCATGAATAATTTGCACATGAAGTAACACTCAATTTAATTTTATTTCGTGATTATATAACAATTGACTCCAAAGTTATGTAATTGCTTGAATTTTATGTGTGTTAAATATCATTAATCTTTATCTTGCATTATATGCTATTATTAATTAAGTATCCTTTGCACTCAACAAAAATTATTAGATATCTAAAAAAAAATATAGTAGTTTGTTTAGTTAATTTCATCTAAAATTAAATATGGTTAGTTAGAAAATTAAGATATGAAGAATTACACATTTTATTTTTAATATCTTTTGTCCTAACTTGTAAGTATACTAAAAATGTAAATGTATATATCAAAGTTGAATATGATATAATTCTTATTTGCTTAAGATTTTAGAATTTTATTATTATTCAAATAGTAGGTATGAATATAAATATTAAAAAAAGTTTTAGTCACGAATAATACGCTTAAGTCTTCTAACAATAGGTAAAATATTAAAAATATTTGTGTCAATTAAGAATATAGTTACACGTCTTTTTTGAGACAGTTAAATAAAAGCAAGGATGCGGTAACGCACCTTGTCTAATACTATGATCAAACTTACATTGATTAAAAATGAGACTTATAGAAATTATGAAATGCAACATAAGAAGACAGTTATGTCTCTAAATGTTGAAACCAATAATGCGGTTATGCATCTAGGTTGAAACCAAATAAAAGTTCAAAAATAAAAATATGAACAAAACCGTAGCATATAAAATATATCCACAAATAATTTTAAAAAAAGTAAAGTCAATAAAAGCGACAGTGCTAGAACCAGGGGAATCGAGAGATGTCTAATACCTTCCCCTCGATCAACATAATTCATTACCCGAGTTTCTGATTCGCAGACCAAACAAAAATTAATTTCCTTTTGGTTAGGGATTAAACAAAAAGGTGACTTGGAAAACCATAACTCAATTTAAAGTGGTGACTCTGAAAAAATTAAAATAATTCCTATTCAATAACGTCACTTAAATTGGAAAAATTCTGCCGCCGAGCGCAAAAAGGGGTGTGACAAAAAGTTCATAAAACTTAAATACAAACTTTAAGTTCAAAGAAAACTCTGTAAAATAAAATATATACAACTCGCCATAAAATGAAACTTTGGTCTTTCAAACATTTAAAAAATAAGGGAAGACTTCTAAAACTCTATTTTTCTATCTATGAAGCCTCTAAATGACAATGATGGTAGTCGGGACAAGACTCACGACCTCTTAACAACTGAAAATAAATGGAATTCCTTGGAAGCAAGGAGGCTCACCATAACTAACTTGAACTCCATGGGACATCAACAAAGCTCCTATTGATGATTCTGAATACCTATAGATCTACATCATGGGAAGATGCAAGCCAAATGACTCAGTACATGGAGTGTACGAGCATGTAAGGGGAATTCTAAAGCATAACATAAGGTTGAACTTGATAAAAATTGGAAACATACTTACCTCTTTTCAAACTTACTCAATTCAAGGAGTACTCAAGGATACTCAAAATTACTCAACTTACTCAACTCAGAAGTACTCAAGGATAAGATACTCAACTCAGGCATTAGATACTCAACTCAAAGATTAGATACTCAACTTCAAAGATATGATATTCAACTATGGCTACTCAACTCAATATAAAGCAAGAATACACCGGCAATATATAGAAAGCTTTATAAAACATTAAAAGCAACTTAGTTCGTCAAAGAAAATGGAATAACAAACTCAACTTTACTTATATAATAAAGTAGTACAATTTTTATGGAAGTCTCTCTACCAACAACCACCACTTTGATCTTAAGTGGTGATACAACACTTCACCTCATACTTTCAAGGATCATCCTATACCTTTCCATCAGTATAGGACCTAACTAAACTTAGTGAATCCAGTAGCTTAACTTAAATGATCATATAAAAAGTATGGTCCGTTGATACCCATCGTTTATGGGGACTTGAGTTAATATGAACTCGCATCCCCATTTTGGTGCCCAATACTACTCCCAAAAATATACTTAGTTAATTTTTTTTAAGAAAAAACTTCTTCTGTGATTTGAGATTAGTGCTCAAAACTTAGCCCAAAGGCTATCTTGGAAATCTCAGTTTCCTCTCTTACTTTATTTAGAAAATGATTTCTCTTTTCTAATAACTGGCCTGAAGGCTCTTTGGAAATATTATTCTTATTTAAATTTGAAAACGTTTTAAATCTCTTTGGAAATACTTAGTCCCTATATACTTCTTTGAATAACAGAACGTCAACTTTACTCTTTCTCAACTCAGTGCTCAAGTCTTTAAAATAAGTTATAAAACTATTTGTAAAAACACTTATTGAAATAGGGTTCATGCTGAATTATGGAAATGAACGACTCAATTCAAGGTTTTCAATAACCATGCATAGAACTCAATACTTGGAACTCAAAAACTCTCGAACTCAAGGAGTCAATGATACTACTCATCTCAAGAATGCTCGACTCGGAGGGTTCATGCGGAATTATGGGCATGAACTACTCAACTGAAGGACTTCATGAGTAATATGTAATAGTCACATGATAAGGAATGAATCTCATAGAGGGGTTAGGAACTCAACACTTAAAGGCTTAGAACTTGAAGAAACCACTTCTCTGAAAGATGTTCAACTTACGAATTTCATGTTGAATTATGGGCATGAAACAACTCGACTCGAAGGTCTGCATAACTACATATAACTCATATCTGTGACTCTTCTCATTCTCTAACTTAGTTCCTCAAAACATAGTTCAAATCAATAGTTGATCTCAAAGGATTCACAATTGAACTCAAAGGTTTCTTGAACTCTACTATTTAACTCTCTTGAATGTGAACTATGAATTCAAGAGTTTGGTTCATGACATGGAGGATCTAGGTGTATTGTAGACCTCATGAATGCATTATTGTTACTCTCATGCTCACTTACTTGAGTCTTTAAACAAGTTACTAAAAGTTGTAGAAGGCTCCTCAAAGGGACTCTCTCAAAAGTTTCTGAAAAACACTCAAAACATAATCTTAACTTTAACTTGAATTTTGAATTATTAATTCAATGTTATGATCATGTTATGAATGATTTCTAAGTATTTTGAAGTAGATTAGAGTAGTTAGAATTGAAAGGGAGTGAAGGTGCACTTTAAGTGAACTCAAATGGAGCAACCGAAGACAAAATGGATGGGGCAGGTGACCTTAGCTCTATGAGTGGCACGGGGCGCCAGCCCCTAATGTTCAGAGGAGGATTTGGGGCGCTCTGGCTGGCGAATCGCGCCAGGCCACGATCCAGAAAATCCAACAAGTTTCTTTGCTCGTTTTCTCACCCTAATTCACCTGGAATCGAATGGTTTCTTCCCTAATGACTTGGATTCGTTTACTTGACTTAATTACACTACTGAAAACAACACTCAAATTACTCAATTTCATCTCAAGAAATCATCAGGACCCCAACAAAACAAGATTAAGAATGAATTTTAAGAATACCTATCAAGAACTCATCAAGATCTCTAATCTTTAAACTTAAAGAATGAAATTTCACAGAAAATAACATGTTTGGCATGTGGTTGAACAAACCCACACTATGGAATCTTACATACCTCTAATAGATCAAACCCATGGCGAAAATTCGTAACAGCACGCACGAATCTCGAGATTCTCTCCTCTTTTCTCTTCTTTTCTCTTCTTAAACTCTCATCTAAAACCCTAGGTGTATATTAGGATTATAAAACTGAACCTAATAGAATTATACCCCTAAAATATTACTAAAACCGAATTAAATTTGTTTGGATAAGGAAAAGACCAAAATACCCTCACTATTTTTGGCTAACTTTCCTTAACTGGATAGCCAAACTTTAAAATGTCATATCTCATTCATCCGAACTCGGAACTTAGCAAACTCAGTGGCATTGGAAAGATAACTCAAAGAAATTTCCTAAGGTCTCTTGTAGCATACCTAACTCAACATGTGCTAGGAGTTATCGCCGTTTGAAGTTGACTTGAATATTTTTCTTTTTGGTTCTTCTTGGAACTTAAGATGCTACATGTAGTGACCTTACCTTAATACTTAAGAAAATTTTAATTCCTTGGCAAAAACTTACTCACTATGAAGGATGATTCAAGTCTTAGTTCGAAAAAAGTTGTTAATTATTCTAATTTATAAAACTTTTAGAAAAATTTTACATTATTTTTAATAATATACGTTACTCACTTTATCTTGATTTATGTGATAAAATGCAAATGTTAAGAGTCAATCGATTTTTTATATATCTTTTAAATTTATAGATGGTTAATTATTATGTTAGTTATAATACTTTTTAGTTGTTTCAAATTAAAGTTTCAATTTAAGTATCAATAAAATTTCGTAAATTAATTTTTTAAGATGGAGCACTGTGCTATTAATAAAACACAAATAGAATGATGAAGAGAGAGACTAAAAAAGAGTACCTTATAGGCCCCAGTTTTTATTTTTTATTTTTGAATGAATCAGTTTTTAAAAAGAAATGCAACTATAGCCCGTATATAGGAAATCCACTGAGAAATCACACTTGTAGCAATGGATAAAGATCCCGTGCGTAAGATAATAATAGCACATGATAGGCGATGGGATCCACAAATCAGGGCAGTAGAATTCTTTTTTGAGGACAAACAGTAAATAAGTAAACATGTATTGGCAATTTTTGTCCTTTAAAAGCAACAGTACAATTATTAACAGAATTTTGTACAAGCCATTCAAGCTGTAAATTCTGATATACCAGGATTGCCCCTTGATCGGCAAGCAGATATCATAATTCAAAAAATGGAATTTTAAATTTGTCTTCCATACCGACGTCATCGGAGGCGAGAAATTCTCTGGAATACAGATACGTTGCGTGAAGTTGGCATTGTAAATGGAAGAAAGAAGAAAGGGGGAGACGAAGTGAAACAAAATGGATCAGAGAAGACAATAAGATAAACACAGATATGAAATGGAATGAAAGTGTGTGCAGCTAAATAGTAGTAATGGGTAACGGAGAAGACGAAATAGAATAGGTGTGTGAGCTAGTGTGTCAGAGTGGGAAATCATCCTCTACAATCTCAACTAGTTTACTTTCAGAGTGGGAGATGATCTTCTACAATCTCAGCTAGTTTGCTTATAATGAAGGTACAACTAGTATAATATCACTGTATGTTGTGATATCATAATTGATAATCCTAAATTATTCAACTTCGACAACCATCAAGATTCAGCTTTACGTAATTTTGTACTAAAATTACCTAGATGTATACATTTATTAGATATACGAGCTCAAATCTATGTTATTTTCTATGTTTTGATTATTGTAATACAGATTGAATTTGGAGAGGCAACTAAATTTTTGTTATATGTTATTACAAATTTTTAGTTGTTAATTATTATTATATATAAAATTTTTATCCATTTTAAACTAATACATATTACTCTTTTTGTCCTAATTACAAGATACATATGGGATTTGAAAGTTAACTAAATTTTTAAAGAGTAAATTTCATATATAGCAGTATATAGAGTATTATTATCAAGTTATGGCATTAGAGTTTCAATTTCATTTTGTAACATTTAATATCTCACTCTATAGCATTTTATTAGTAACTATATTGTTAATTATAATTTATTGAAAAGATTTGTTATTAAAAATTAATTAAAAATTAAGTAGATAAAGTGATAATGAGTAATTAAATTTAATGATTAAGAATTCTGACAACGTTTATTAAGTTGTTTTTGACAGTGCATTTATTGAATGTTGCATGCCTAAGAATTTAAAGAGTTTACCTTTTTATTGAGTTAAATTAAAGCTAGATAAATTATTAGCATTACAATTATTCTTCATTCCAAAATTTCTCTATCATTTTGAAACCTCTTTCAACATATAATTCATTTCTTTCCCCAAGAATTCAAGATTATTTTCATAGCTGCATATTTCAGTTCTGATGGATAACATTGTGTTAAATTTAATTAAACATGGTGGAAAGTGAAATTCTTCGGGTTAGTTTTTAGTTATGATTTGTTTCTTTTAATTATGAATTGTTGGTTTTATTTAGATTTATCATTTTTTACATTTAAAACATTGTTAAATTTTTTTGTTAACTATATTATCAGTTTGTAAATTTTTTTTTGAAAGAAACAGTATGTCCTGTATAGCGTACATGAAGTCTGAAGTTTATTTTTTTAGTGAATGAAATGTGTATGAAACATGTATCATTTTTGTATGAATTTTTTTTTTTAATAGTACAAAATTTTGTTTTCATTTAAATTATAATATATGTTATTGTATGAATTTTGTTTTTAAAATGTATTGTGTATAAGTTAGTGAATGATATAATTAAATGCGTATGAATTATATGAACTGATTAGTGTATAGGTAATTGAATTATATAGTAAATGTGTATGAAGTATGTATGAATTATATAGCAATTATGCATGTTATTTTACTAAAATATTATTTTAATGTTGTGAAACAGGAAAATACGTCGATTTTCAGATGGAGGACATCATATATGATGCGTCTACTCTCTATATTGGTTTAGTTAATGCAATAATAACTCAACTTAATATAGAATAAAATATAAATTCTATTGAGATAAAATACGTTATTAACGATATGTGTCATCCTATTACTATTCATAATGATGTTGGGGTAAAGGTTTTTCTAGATCAGAAAAAAGGTTAATTTGGATTTCTTTTCAAAATATCCTTTGTGCATCTCTTTGGTAGATCATGAGATGCATAATGAAGGTCATAGTGTTATTAATACTGATATAATAAATTGTGATGTTAGATTGACAAATAATTACATTGATCTATACTCTAATAATTCTATTTGTTTAATCGGAATGAATTTAGAAGGAGTTGTCAATGAGAATAATGAAGGTGGTGATGATATAATAAGTGACCATTCAAACCTATTTGTTGTTGAGGATCAAGTTTACAACAATAAGGAACACTGAAGGAGGTTATGAGGCATGTTGGACTTGTTGAAAAGTTTAGTTTTCGTGTTGAGCATTGTAATGCATAAAAGTAAGTTCACACTACTGTTATCAGAGCTTAAAATGCTGTCACCAGGTCCAAAGAGAAGAGCGGGTAGACCAAAACTTGAAAGATGGAAGGTGTTTGCTGACGTGAAATTCAAAAGGACGGAAATAACTTGCAGTAGATGCCGTCAGGTTGGACACAATAGAAAGACATGTTCAAATTATCCTGTGCAAAAACAATGATTTCGTAATGATAAATTTGTTATTATGTTGTTTTTAATGTTAGAAACACATTTTGTTTTATTGATTGCAGTAGTTATCACTGACATTTATGGCAATCATATAATGTTTCATAAAGTTTTCATTCAATTTTCATATATATATATATATCATTTGTTTATGTTACATATGTCAAAGTACAATATGGCATTCATAATTCATACAATATGTATACATAATAAATACAAATTGAACTATACTGTCATTCATATAATCTTCAGGTCGTATTCATACAATGTTCATACAGTATTCATACAATGTTCATATATATAATTTGTTTCTATTGCATATGTCAAAGTTCAGTATGTCATTCATAATTCATACAATTTTTATACATTATAAATATAAATTGTACTGTCCTGCCATTCATAAAGTGTTCTATATGTTACTCATACAATGTTCATATAATATTTTATCATTGGTTTCTGTTACATATATCAAAATCAATATGGCATTCATAATTCATACAATGTTCATACATTAAAAATATACATTGAACTATACTGTCAATCATAAACTATTATGATACATGTATTTATTGTTAAGTTAGTTCATATAAAGTTGCAATCTATTTCAAACAAAATTCATACAAAAATAATTGTAACATTGATACATTATAGACCATTCAAAAGATATCCCACCATATAATAGACCATTAGGATCCTTTCCCTTGAGACTAGATAGAAATTCATCAATCCTTACAAAAGCATCATCGTCCTTCTTCATAACATATTTGGCAGGTAGGATTTTTAACCTGCAATTTAATCACACAATGCTTTAGCCAAATGATCTATCAAACTTTCAAATGAGCATTTAAATGCAGTCAAATAATATTTCAATTGGATATGTTTCATCTTGTCAGATGAGAAATTCAATATATAGAGAGTGTCAATAGCACTGGGATTGTGGAAAAACAAAATTTTGTACTATTAAAAAAATTTCATACACAAATGATACATGTTTCATACACATTTCATTCACTAAAAAAATAAACTTCAGACTCATGTACGCTATACAGAACATATTGTTTCTTTCCAAAAAAAAAATTTACAAACTATATTATAGATAATACAGTTAACAAAAAAATTTAACACTGTTTTAAATTTAAAAAATGACAAATCCAAATAAAATCAACAATTCATAATTAAAATAAACAAATCATAACTAAAAACTAACCCGAAGAATTTCACTTTCCACCATGTTTAATTAAAATTGACGCAAATTATCCATCACAACTGAAATATGCAGATATGAAAATAATCTTGAATTTTTGAGAAAAAAAGGAATTATATGTTGAAAGAAATTTCAAAATAATAGAGAAATTTTGGAATGAAGAATAATTGTAATGCTAATAATTTATCTAGCTTTAATTTAACTCTATAAAAAGGTAAACTCTTCAAATTCTCAGGCATGCAACATTCAATAAATGCACTGTCAAAAGCAACTTAATAAATGTTGTCACAATTCTTAATCATTAATAAATGGGGAGAGGTTGAGTGTATTGGGTGAAGATAAAAGAGTATTGGTTGATATGGGGTTGTTAGTTCTTGGGTAACCATATAATATGAAATTAATTAAAATCAAATTCCTAATTTTTAGATTTTATTTTTTAAAAGGTAACTATATAATATGACGTTTAATTAATATTTAATAAATAATAATTTATTATTTATATTTAAAACATTAAAAGGTAATTGATTAATATTTAATAATATATTGTTTATATTAAAAACTTTAAAAGGTAATTGATTAATCAGTAGTAATTTAAAAGGTTTTGTTGATAAAAGGTAAGTGAATAAATAAAACTAATTATTTAAACATAATAATTATTAGTTAAATAATAAAATAAATTTTTGTATTAATATATTATTAGTTAATATGCTATAACTTAATAATAATATGCTATAAATAATTTCTTTTTAAATATATATTTTTTAATTAATATATTATTAATTGATGTGCTATAAGATGATAATAATATGCTATAAGTAATTTATTTTTAAAAAATATACTTATAACTTGATATTTATCCTCTTGTGTGTGGATGCTAATTTTTCATTTTTAAAATGATACTTTATACTATTTTTAGGTCATTTTCAAACAAAGTAGGCATAAACTTTATTTTAATCGTGTGTTGAAGTACATAGGAGGACGACCAGAAGTTAAACTCTTTTTTAATATGCAGTAAAGTAATATATTTAAGTAAAATGAAGCTTTTCAAATATTCTATTTATTAAAAGTGGAGGTTATGCCAGGGGACATGTATAGTAAAAACTAAAATCAACCAAGTCCAAATTATTTCACCAGACATAAATGCCCTTCAGTTTAACTTTAATACCTACAAGCACACATGTTGACCATGAGGTGTGTGCTTGTAGAGTCTTCTATATATGAGTAACACGACAATAATAAATTTTTAACCTATACATTTTTATTCTTTTGTTTCAATTTCTCTTTTTGTTTTCCTTCTTTTAGACGTGAATTCATAACTTAATGAGTTTATTGTAATAATTGACAAAGTAAAATAAATTATACGTAGATTTTCAGTTAGTCTCTATATTAATATTCCTGTGACGCTTTAGCTTAAGATTAAAAGTCTCACATGGCAAAACACCATAGAAATATTGAATATATATAAGTAAACAAATCTAACCAATTAGCGACACTTTTTAAAGTCATGGGGGCCTAGACCCAAAGCGGATAATATCACTTAGTCGTTACACTTCCTTTAAGGATAAGTTCTCAATTTTTTTCTATTGCTACTTTAAATCATTAAAAAGCTAAAATCAACTTATGTTATTGTTGTTAGAAATCTCATGTTTAGGACTAGAAAATCAAGGATTGTAGTGATGTATTGATAGTGTATTGATAGTATTGATATGTTGATCAATATTGATGGTATTGATGAATAATAATGTTAAGTATATACTGCTTATATAGGAGAGGATTATAGAGTTCTAAGTCAACTATACTTAGAGTCCTACTACAATGCTTATTAATACTATAATAATAAAATAATTAAATCCTAATTGTACTGCAATTCTAATAGTAATCTAATTTTAGTTGTAATATAATCCTAATTATAATGTAATTATAGACGAAACATAATACAATAAATATAATCAGTCTAATCTTAATGCAACTCTAATTCTATAACATTGATGTAAACTCGTCAGTCAGCTTCGTTGGACCTGTTCCTTTGACATGTTCTAATCATCAGCTTCCTTCCTCATCAACACTTGTTGTAGATAGGTCAGTGAATTGCGTTGGACATGTTCCTTTGATATGTTCCAATCATCAGTTTCCTTCTTCTTCTAGACTTCCCCTCAAGCTAGTAAGTAGACGAACAGTTACTCCTAGCTTGCTTTGAATATCCAGTAAAAAAAACTTTAAATACCCAGCAAAAACTTGTTTTGTCAATGTTTCGGTATATTGACACCCAGCAACAACTTATTTTGTTAATGCTTCGGTGTGTTGATGTTGTTTTCCCTCTACCCCTGCCTTTTGAGCAGATAATATCATGTTATGATTATGTTTTGACACTTTTTCTTCCTCTTCCCTTGTATAAAAACTCGTGAGAGCATTTATAAATTGAATAAGGAAAGGATATGGTGTCTTACATAAGCTTCTAGCAAAATTAATAGCTTTTGTTGCTTGAATATGACTTTTTTTATAAAAACAAATTCCACATCTCCTTGGCAGTTGATCAGCCCACAATTAGGTGCATGCTTTCTTCGGTCAAGGTGTTTGAGATCCAACTCTTTAGAAACACATCTTTCTCCTTTCAATTATCAATAATGTCACTATCTTTTGCATTCTTCTTAGCCACTACAACTTCCGTAACAGTCTGTCCAGTGAAACAACTACTTTTACTTGATTCATTCTATGTGATATGAATCAATTGGGATATATGAGTCATCTTTATAGGGACAATGAGTTTGTGAAGTAAGGAGGTCGATACATTTTTGGTAGAAGTGGTCATAGCAACATGTGATTTAATTTATTTTTTTTTTTTTATAAATACTCAGAGAGCGAAAGAGCTTTAAGTTCTGATACCATGTTAGAAATTCATGTAGAAATCTCACGTCTAGGACTTGATAAATCCAGTATTGTATTCATGCATTGATAGTGTTTGATAGTATTGATATGTTGATCAATATTGATGGTATTGATGAATAATAATGTTAAGTACATACTCCTTATATAGGAGAAAATTGTAGAGTCCTAAGTTAACTATACTTAGAGTCCTACTACAATAGTTATTACTACAATAAAAATAAAATAATTAAATCCTAATTATACTATAATTCTAATAGTAATCTAATTCTAGTTGTAATATAATCCTAATCATAATTTTATTATAGACGAAACATAATCCTAATAAATATAATCAGTCTAATCCTAATGCGACACTAATTCTACAACATTGATGTAAACTCGTCAGTCAGCTTCGTTGGACCTGTTCCTTTGACATATTCCAATCATCAGCTTTCCTTCTCATCAACACTTGCTGTAGATAGGTCAGTCAACTGCATTGGACCTATTCCTTTTATATGTTCCAATCGCCAGTTTCTTCTTCTTCAACAATTGTGTCTAGCATCTTCGTCTTATACGTTGATTGTTTAGAGTAATTTTAATATTATTTCATCAATTTTCTATTTGATTATTTTGATATTTTTTTAATTCTTATTGCTTTGTTTGAATTATGTTGTATGTATTGACTTTTGAATTTTAATTTTTTTTAAAAGGTATTTTAAAATACCTACATAGTTGATTTTTCTACGTCTACTAGCCTTGAATCCTTGACCTAGTGGTCAAGAGAAAACTTTTCAACTAGTGAACCACTATGATTAAGAAGGTTGGTTTTGAGTTTTTATAATTATACTAGGGAATATAGCCACGCTTCACGCAAGTGTTAAAATATATTTGTTAGAATTATTTTTTTTCCAGTTAACTATGTGTTCACTATATTATATTGTTTGACATTATCGTTATCTCTTGATTTAATGGTAGGAAGAAGGGTAAAAAATATCTCTAAATTTTTGTTTAATAGTACCTTAGTCATACTATCTGGTCATTCATATTCATCATCTACAAACTTTTAATCCGCATTCTTTAATTGGATAGAAATTTCTAAATGAAATGAAATCATCCATTTTCATAAAGAAATATTCATCATCCAATCTAACTCGTGTCTGAATCTAACTATCTTAACTCAAACAGATTTAATTCATGTCCAATCCATCTAAGTTTATCTTGTAATGGGTAGTAATGCATGAACATAATGCAAATTCATTATATTTTAGTATTTAAATTAAAAAAAAATGGTGAATAGAATGAAGCAGATAAGAATTCTGTTATTCTCCATTAAAATGAAATATGAAAGGGTCTGTTAATTTTATTTATGTGTAATATGAAAAGGTTAGCCAAAATATTGACAAACTCATAATCACATATTAGGCTAATTTATTAGATTAGAATTAATAACAAAATAAGTTACTATCTGTAACGACCCACTAGGTCGTTTTGAGAACTAGAACTGTTTTGACTCTTTTCCAAAGATTTCAAGGGGTATTTTAAGCTATTCGATAACTACGAGTATCTAGCTGATTAAAATTTCAGTAATTTACTTAAAATAGTTAATAGTTGGTAGATCAAGTCCATAACTCATTTAATATTTTAATATTTGGCTCATACATAAAAATAACTTAAAGGAGTTAAAGTTATTATATCATAGTTTGAAGAAATCAAAAATAGGAGAAACTGCTCTAATTAAGGCTGTTCAAAATCGAACCGAAACTGATAAGCCCAATCGATAAAAAAGTTATTGGTTTATAGTATTGGGTTATTGGTTTAGTGGTTTTGAAAACAGTTTTGATTTTTTTGTTATCGGGTTATCGGTTCTTAATGGTTTAAAGTTTTTTTTTAACGGACTAACCGATAACTCGATAGTAAATTAAATATTTATATTTATACCATTTTGTATATAAAGTCCTCGACTTAGAGTTAATTTCCTACTTATATTTTTGGTTGTCTCAAATACTTGATTATTCTACGATGTAAAAGTGTTTGCTTTTGAGCAAGATGTGATTTGTGAACTCAAGTGAATGGTTTATTTAGTTTGTCACCTTGTTTCTAAGTGATTTTCAAAATTTTTTCTTTTGGGTCAAATCTTAATAGTTAAACCGATAACCGAACTGATAACGATCAAAAATCGATAAACCAATAATCGATAAGCCAATATCTTAATGGTTCTATAATGGTTTAGCATCACTACAAACCAATAACCAATAAGTCAACCCGATAAACTTTAAAGTCGAACCGAATCGACCGATACACAGCCCTAGCTCTAATACACATCTGAGAAGAACACTTGTTTCTTATTCCTAGATTTAAAACTTTGCATAAATACAATTACAATATAAATTACTAGATTTAAAACTTTGCATTAATACAATTACAATATAAAATACTGAAATTTAAATTGTTGTCATTATTATATTGATGGGGTTCAGGAAATATCTCTAATTGGATTATAAAAAATTGTTAGTCTGCAAATTCTTTAAAATGGTGATATTGGAATGGAGGGGGACAAAATCTTAGCCAATCATTAAGCAATCATGTCAAAGATTGGCATTAGATACCTTTCTGAAAATTAGTGCAAATCTTTTTGTACAGATTGGATTTTTTGGAAAATGGTGGTTAACGTTGCAGACTTTCTATTTTTTGCCTGGTGTTGTTAATGAGTGAGTTGATTTTTATTTTATTTATTTATTAAATTAAGATATTAATTTTTGATATATTGAGATAGGTAATTAATTATTAGGTGTATATTATATAATTTAACATTGAATTTTAGAATATTGGAGAAATTAAAGTTCAATTTTTGTCTTGAAATTTAGCAAGTATGATAATTTTGGCATGTAAATTATATAAAGACTAGTGAATTTGATCGCGCTACTCGCGATTTTAAATTTTTTATATAAATTGTATTTATATATTTCTAATAAAATTTACGCACAAATTATACTTATATTTCAATTATTTCTTTAAAAGATCTTTAGTTTATATATTATTTATTATTTATAATCACTTAAAAGTTTTTAATCTTCTATAGGTACTCGTGTAATAAACTTATAAGTGAAAGAAAAAAATAATTATTTTTCTTAATAGAAAGTAGAGAAAGAAAAAAATTTCAAGAAATTTTGTATATATTTTGAGCATATATATAAAATCGTTTTTAAACTTTTTTTTTTTTAAAAAAAAAATGAAGAACCACAAATACATATACAAATATACTTATAAAAAAAAAAAGAAAAAAATAAGAACCACAAAGTATATTGTCTATATCGATTTTTCGGACATAGAGACTAAATGAATCATAAGAAATTTAGAGAAAAACATCATTATACTATTTTTTTTTTAAATAAACCAACAAACATTATAAATTATCTTACAAAATTTTTAAAAGTATTGAATTTGACAATCTCTATATGTATTTGGAGCTTGTTTTCTTTAGGGTGTTAGCCTCTTCATCCTCTCTCTTATAATTGATTTATCATATGCTTGTATTCCATTTAATGTAGTATATATTGTTACTTATGTTTGATTGAACATTGTTTGGTACAATAAAAAAAGTTGCAAAATCTGTATGAATTATTTCAACTTCACTGGAACGATATATTTGTAATAAAAAAGTTAAGTTGTGTCTCTATTGTTAAATCAAAGATACGTAAAAATAGCTCTCAAAATTACAGTATCAATTAAGAAGTAGAAAAATGTTTATGATTTTGTAGAGTATATACACTTCCGATCCCATTTTATTTTGTTTCTTATATTTTTTTTGAGAGTTAAATTATATGAACTTTCACCCTTATTATATTTAGTATGTGTTTTTTTAATCATATTAATGTGAGAAATATTGAATCTTATAGTATTTTTCGTACATATTTCAAAATATTTAAATTTTAGTTCTAAAATAGTGAATTAATCTAATTCAATTGAGCGTTGAGAATAGTTAAATTAACCATAAAAAGGTAAAATATGATAAGTAAAATGAACGAAAAAAGTAATTACTTTAGAATTTAACATTGAGGTAGATGTTATAGGTCGAATATATGAGACTCATTGATGTAGATTATAACACATGATATCAAAATTTATCAAATATTGAGTAAGAAATATTTTAATAAAGAGATTTCAAAGTAGTTCTCAACCAAAAGAATACATCAATTATTTAGTAATTGAAATATATCATGAGACTCCTTGATTTATCAAAATATCAAGATTTGAACGTTGAGCAAGAATTAATAAAGAAATTATAAAATAGTTCTCAATCAAAACAATACATACCTTAATTTGGCCGTAAGAATGAATTCATTAAGTTTTATCAAAATAGAATATTTAATATCACATGAATTTCTCAAGATAAAGTATGAAAGATGCAAATTAAAAATAAAATACTGTAAATCTGCAAAGTAAAAATTGATATTATTCCTTTGAGTTATAACACGTAATCTTACCCCAATTTAGTATAAAATAATATTAAAAAAATATAAAGAATATATTTAAACAAACTTAATATACATATCACACAAATTTTTTCTTGACTTTTTGTGTGTGTTTAAAATTAGACATTTTAACCTTTAGGCATAAACACAACGACTTGCAAAAGTGAAGCTTCACAATCACAAAAAAATAAATAAGGAATATAAAAGAACATAAAGAAACACATACATAAGACATTAAATATATTAATTGTTCAATTTAATTGGATTATAATTATTGTTCAATATT